>NC_091470.1:202657272-202957272 GCF_036971445.1 Narcine bancroftii
AGTAGACAGAGAGAGAGAGAGAGACCCCCGCCGATCTGGGCGCAGGACAACGCCAATACTTACCCTGTGGGGATGTTCAGCCCCTCACCAAGGTCGCCGGCGATTCATCAGCTGGAGGTGCGCATCTGGCGGGCTGAGATGTGCCATCTCTCCCGCTCCCTCTCCGCGGGCCAGCGCCCCGCTCCGCGCTCGCTGCCCCCCTTCTGCCTCTGCTGGCAACAATTTAGACCGTGGTCACGTCTCCTGCAGAACGCACGGTGGATTTTCCCTCGGATTTCATGGAGGAGGAGGGAGGGGAGGGGGGAATCTAACAGCTGGATTTTGCTGTGATTCGCTGCAGATGCCAGGGGATCGGGGCGGGAAGGTGGGGCGCCCTTCCAGCCGCGCTCTCCTCCGCAATCCCCGCTCACCTTCTCCCTCCCTCTCTCCCTGCCAGCCTTGGCGGAGCACAGGCGACTTGGCAGTCCCCAACATTAAAAGCTGCCCGCATCTGCTTGACGTCATCCCAGCTCCCCTTAAAGCCGCGCCGATCCCCTGTCAACCTGTTGGCAGCGGGCATTTAAAGCGAGATTTACATCGTGATGATTAAAATGATGTCCAGTAAGAATTTTTTTAGGGCTTGGGAACCTGAACTTGCAAGATCCTTATCTGAGGATATAGGGAATGGAGAGTCTTTAAACTGGTGAATACATCTTCAATATGTGCCCGTCGTTCATTAATCCAATTCAAAGTGGTGCATCATGTTCACATGTTCAAAGGTAAAATTGGCTGGCGTTTGTTTTACTAAATATTAACCCTGCGTGTAACAGATGCCAATTTGAAATTGGTCATTTTGACACAAATCTGAAATTGCTACATTTTGACACATATATTTTAGACTTGTCCATCCTTAGGAAGTTATTGGAAAGAATTTTTTCATTGCTTTTCAACATGACTCCAGGTGGACCCTCTACCAAATCCAATAACTGGTCTTTTCAGATGTAGGGAGGCTCTCTCTCTCTCTCTCTCTCTCTCTCTCTCTCTGCACCTGTTCTGGGGTTGATGTCAGAACGAATGTTAGAGGGGGGCATTAGCATGTTAGGAGTGCGGCCCGTTCAGTGGGGGGTGGGGGTTGGTGCTAGCTGAGACTTACCTGTCGACCTGGGGGGAAGGAGGAATGCAGGACCCAACACTCCAATGGCATCGTGAAGAAGGCACCTTGACTCCCTAAGTAGTTGGCAGAGGTTTGGCATGACTCCGAAAACCCTGGCAAATTTCTACAGAGGAGTGGTGGAAAGGCCGCTGACCGGCTGCGTCATGATCTGGTGTGGGGGGACACCAATACCCCAGAGCATAAAGCCATGCAAAATATAGTGGGCGCAGCCCAGGACGTCACAGGCAAAACCTCTCCCCACCATCGAGAACATCTACAGAGAACACTGCAGACGGAGAGCAGCAACGATCATCAAGGACCCCACACCACCCAACACACGCACTGTTCTCGCTGCTGCCATTAGGAAAGAGGTATCGGTGCCACAAAACTCACACCACCAGGTTCAGAAACAGCTGCTCCCCCTCCACCATCAGACTCCTCCACAACAAACTCAATCAGGGACTTATTTATTGATTTTCTTTGCTCTCTCTGGATTGCACAGTCAGTTTGTTTACATTCGTTATCTGTTTAAATTTGATACACAACCCTATTGTGGCAGACGGAAGTGAGGTGCTCGATGAAGCGATCACCAGGCTGCGTCCAATCTCTCCAATGTAGAGGAGACCACAGTGGGAGCACCAGATGCAGGAGATGGCCCCTGTAGAGTCATGTGAAAGGTTGCCTCACTTGGAAGGACTGTTTGGGGCCCCAAATGGTAGAGGTGTGGGTGCAAGTGCACAGAAACAGGCCCCTTCAGCCCTTCTAGTCTGTGCCAAACTATTATTCTGCCTAGTCCCACTGACCTGCACCTAGTCTATGCTCCTTCCATCCATATACCTGTCCAAATTCTTCTTAAATGTTAAATTGAGCTGGAATTCACCACCTCAGCTGCCAGCTGGTTCCATACCCCCAATGCTCTCTGTGTGAAGCGGTTTACCCTCACGTGCTGTGCTGGAGCATGGTATTACGGGCACATTCCCCACTGACCCAGGCAGGCTGGCCCGCCTGCTAAACTGGTAGGCCCCCCCCGACCCCGAATAAAGGCCAAGAGCACTAGTCTCCACCCCCATGCCTGCCCTTGGACTTGACTGAGGCAGGCTTGGATCTTTAGATCAATAAAGCCTTTGGCCCTGACTTTGTGTCTGTGAGTGGTCATTGATCGTGTCACAACTTATTCATCACACTACATGTGACCCCTATACTTGTCCTCTTTCACTCTAAGGGGTGGCACAGTTGGCCTAGTGGCCAGCACCACACCTTTGCAGTGCCAGCAATTGGGGTTCAAATCCCGCGCTGTCTCTAAGGAGTTGGTAAGTTCTCCCCGTGTGTTTTCCCCGTGGTCTCCTTTTTCCTCCCACTGTTCAAAACATACAGGTTAATTAGGTGTAACTGGCCTGTTACTGCGCTGAAGGTCTACATTTAATTTAAAACCCCTCCATACCTCTCCCATAAGGCCCCTGTCCAAATTATTCTTAAATTTTAATTTCATCCCCTCAACTCATTAACTCATTCTACACCCCTCCCCCCCCCACCCCCACCGCTCTCTGTGTCAAGAAGTTCCTCCTAAATTTTTCCCCTTTCATCCTTAACCTGCATCCTCTGGTTTGTATGTCACCCACCCTCGATGGGAAAGGCCAACAACCATTTACTCTGTCTGTCCCCCTCATAATTTTAAACACCTCCATCAAATCTCCCCTCATTCTGCTACACTCCTGATATTCTTTCATTCCCCTCTGAGGGCCAGGCACAATGACCACATGAACCCCTATTCAGGTTCCCAAACAGTCCTTCAAGTGAAGCAACGCTTCCCATGTATCTGCGGGACTGATCTACCTCATCCAGTGCTCCCTTTGTGGCCTTCTCTACATGGGAGAGATCGGCCGCAGATGGGGAGATTGCTTCGCTGAGTACCTTCGCCCTGTCTGCAACAGTAACAGGGATCTCCCAGTGGCTGACCCCTTCAGTTCCGTGCACCACTCCTGCGCTGACATGTCCGACCATGACCTCATGTACCGTCACACCAAGACCCCCCATAAATTGGAGGAACAACCTTCGCTTGCCAACCGGACGACATCAACGTCAGCTTCTCCGATTTCTGCTGCCCCACTTCCCATTCTCCCTACCTTCCCCCATCTCCCTGTCTTCCAGCTCTCCTCCCCTTCCCTCTCCAACACACACTCACATGCACACACAAAAACACACATACACTCACACATGCACAAACATAGAAACACCCACACACCAACACACACACAAACACACACGCCACACAAACACACACGCACACACAAACACACACATGCACACACACACTCACACACATACAAACACAGATACCCACATCCCAACACACACACCCACACACACCCCAACACACATATATACACACACTCTCACACACACACATACACACACTCATACACATACCCACACACACACATGTGCATGCATGCACACACACAGAGTCATACCTATGCACACCCACACACACACTCAAACACACATGCATATGCACATACAAACACACACGCTCACTCACACACAAACATAGAAACACCCACACACCAACACAAACACACATACAAACACAGACCCCCACATCCCAACACACACACACCCCAACACACATACACACACACACACTCACACACACATACACACACTCACACACACATACACACACTCACACACATACCCACACACATACACAAACACATACACATTCCCCCCCACACACACACATGCACACAGACACATATACCCACACACACACACACATGTGCATGCATGCACACACACATAAATGCACACATACACATTCACAACATCATGCACATTCACACACACAAAACAAACACACACTTACACACGCACACACATACATACACAGTCATACATACCCCCCACACACACACACACACATGTGCATGCACACACACACACATGTAAAGGCACACACATTCACAAACATACATCACATGCACACCCCATATGCACACACACACACACGTGCGTGCACACACACATTCACAAACATATGTCACACACACACACACACACACACACACACACACACACACACACACACACACACACACATACACACATACACACGTGTGCACTTGTGCATGTTCAAAACCTCTAAGGTCAGGATCGAACTGGTGTCTCTTTAGCCATGAGGCTGGTGCCCTTCCCTGCTGCGCCACATCTTGGTTTTCACACCTGATTCTTCGCAGATGTCTTAGGTGATGATGTATTTTGAGAGACTGGTGTTGAAGTGTAACAGCTCCTGATCAAACAGTGACGTTGACCCATTCTAATTCACCTACCGCGGCAATGGGTCAATGGCGGATGCCATCTTACTGGCCTTACACAAAACCCTGGAACCCCCTAGACAGTAAAGATGCTTAGGTTAGGATGCTCTTCCTCGACTACAGTTCAGCATTCAACACCAGAATCACCTCAACATTGATCAGCAAACTCCAAAACTCCACTGTGCCATTTTTCTCGCTGCTGCCATCAGAAAAGAGGTCTGGGGTGTGTGTGTGAGTGTGTGTGTGTGTGTGTGTGTGAGTGTGTGTGTGTGTGTGTGTGTGTGTGTGTGTGTGTGTGTGTGTGTGTGTGTGAGTGTGTGTGTGTGTGTGGTGTGTGTGTGTGTGTGGTGTGTGTGTGCGTGTGCGTATGTGTGTGTGTGTGTGTGGTGTGTGTGTGTATAGATTTGCATGTATGTGCGCACGTCTATGGGTATGTGTATGTGTGCAGTGTGTGTGCGCGTGTGGTGTGTGTATGTGTGTGTGTGTATGTGTGTGTGTGTGCTGTGTGTGTATGTGCATGTGTGTGCGCGCGCACGTATTATGGGTATGTGCATGTGTGTGGTGTGTGTGCGCGTGTGGTGTGTGTGTGGAGTGTGTGTGTGTGTGCATGTGGTGTGTGTGCAGTGCATGTGTGTGCGCATTCATGTATTATGGGTGTGTGCATGTGTGTGAGCGTGTGTGCATGCACATGTGTGTGTGTGTCCATGTGTACATGTGTGTGCACACATGTGTGGTGTTTGTGTGTGTGTGCATCTGTGTGTGTGCACGTGCGTGCATATATGTGTGTAGTTTGCCTGTCCAACTGTAACTGTGTGATAGCAATAACCATATGAAGCTCCAGTTCCCTCCCACATCCCTATGATGGCCAGAGTCGGTGGGTTCATCAGCCCCATGTGTGGATGAGAGACAGAATTGGGGGGGGGGGGGGTGATGGGAATGTGGGGGTATATAAATTTGTATAAATGCATGATGGGTGGTCGGTACAGAGTCAGCAGGGTGTTTCCCCCATGTCTCTGTGACGCCCCCCATGTTTCTGTGAACCACCCCCCCCACCCCCCCATGGCTTTGTGACCAGAGAACCACAGCATCTCTTCCTGATAAAACCAGAGTAATGTCTGAAGGGTCTACCATTACCTATGTGATAAATTTCTGTCTCTTTTCAGAGTCAAATCACCAGAACTGGAATAACAGAAGAATTATTTAACCATCTGAATGGAAATAAATAGCTTTGTAAACATATTCAGCCTTTTAACAACTTGTCGCTGCAGCGGGCCTGTGCACTCAATCTGCAGGTCTCCGTGCACACCTCTCCGTTCAGATTCCCTTAATGTTCCCCCGCCTTTACACTAGAAAGTATAAGCACGATGAGCAGCACTTTCACACTAAGATTCGAGGTGTTGTGGACAGCGAGGGAGGCTTCCAAAGCTCACAGATGGATCTGGACCAGCTGGGAAAATGGGCTGTAAAATGCCAGATGGAATTTAATGCAGACAAGTGTGAGGTGTTGCATTTTGGAAGGACAAACCAAGGGAGGAGGTGCACGGCACTGGGGAGTAATGTAAGTGATGTCCAGTATAAATTTGGACAAGAGATCGGAACTTGAATTTGTGTGTGTGTGTGTGTGTATGTGTGTGTGTGTGTGTGTGTGTGTGTGTGTGTGTGTGTGTGTGTCTGTGTGTGTGTGTGTGTGTGTGGGTGCGCGCGTGTCCGTGCACATGTATGTACATGTGTGCACATGTTTGTGAGTGAATTTGTGTGTGTGAGTTACTTTGAATCTATGTGTGTGTGCACATGCATGTGAATGTGTGTGTGCATGCGTGTGTGAGTTGATATGTGTGTGCATATATGTACATGTGTGGATGTGTGTTTGTGAGTGAATTTGTGTGTGTGTGCATTTGTGTGCGTGCACATGAGCAGGTGTGTGTATATGTACATGTGTGTTTGTGTGAGTTTATGAGTGTATGTTCATGTACATGTGTGCAAGTGTGTTTGTGAGTGAATTTATGTTTGTGTGTGTATTTATATATGTGTGTGTGTTGTTTAGTTTACTCATCTGGGAATACAGATACACAATTCCCAGGGTTGTAAAGAGAGCTTTTGGCACTTTGGCATTCATAAATCGAAGTACTGAGTACAGGAATTGGGGTTATGATAAAGTTGTATAAGACTTTGGTGAGGCCAAATCTGGACTATTGTGTACAGTTTTGGTCACCAAACTACAGGAAAGATATTGATAAGATAGGAAGAGTTCAGAGAAGATTTATTGGAATGTTGCCCAGACTTCATTTACAGGTTAGGACTTTATCCTTGGAGTGTAGAAGAATGAGGAGAGATTTGATAGAGGTATTTAAAATTATGAGGGGGACGGACAGAGTAAATGTAGATCGGCTTTTTCCACTGAGGGTGGGTGAGATACAAACCAGAGGATGTGGGTTAAGGGTGAAAGGGGAAAGGTTTAGGGGGAACTTCCCCACACAGAGAGTGGTGGAGGTGTGGATCGAGCTGGCAGCTGAGGTAGTGAACGCAGGCTCAATTTTAACATCTAAGAAAAATTTGAAAAATGGGAGGGGTACAGAGTGATATGGACTGGGTGCAGGTCAGTGGTCAGTCTGCAGATTAATCCCTAGGGGACTACATTAGTCACACACCTCCAATCTAAGAGGCCATCATCTACTATCACTCTCTGGCTTCTCCCCTGAAGTCAATGTCTAATGCAATTTACTACCTTACTGCAAATACCATCTGAATCTTCCTGACTAACCTTCCATGTGAGACCTTGTCAAAGGCCTTGCTAAAGATTTCAGATTTATTGTCAGAGTACAAACATTGACATTTATGAGCATTCAATTTACTACAAACTTCCATTTTTTTCCTCAAGGCTGAAACCTGGAATTGGGATATTATTTGTGTTAATCAACTTACATTATTAATTTTTAAAATGGATAATTTTATTAATTTCCTCAGTTGGAACACAAATGGCTCTATTTTACTTTTTATAAGAAACACATATTCATAGTTGTGATAAGTCTCAATCATGATAAGGTGGAGGGGGTCAGCATTTTCATTCCTTCTTTCAGGCTAAAGCCGGGGGGTGGGGGGGGGCTCGATTCTCATTAATCAGAATATTCCTTTTGTTCATCACATCAGATACAAATAGTCATTATGTCATTGTTCCAAGGAAATTGTACAACAAAATTGTAGTTTTTGCCAATGTTTATGCCCCTAATGTAGAGGATATGGGTTTTTTTTTGAAAGTTTATTATTTAACTTCCCTACCAGATTTGAGTTTATACTCTCTGATACTTGGTGGGGATTTTAATTGTTGGTTGGTTCCTCCTTGGTCTCCTAACCCTGCGTAAATCTGCCTTATTAATTCAATCTGTTTTTTTTAAAATCAAATTATATTATTTCTGATGATTGGCATTTTTAAAAATCCAAGTAGGAGAGATTATTCTTTCTTTTCACTCTTATTCGCAAATTGATTATTTTCTTATCGCTCTCCACTGACTTGTGGTGGTGATTATCGGAGTATAGTAATGTCAAATCATGCTCCTGTTGTACAATCTATGACCCTTCCTGGCCTCCCTCTATTAAAAAGACTCTGGGGTTTCAATTCAACTTTTCTATCAGGTAATAACTTTTGTGAAGTTTATGGAGGAGCAGATACTTCACTAGAAACTTCTAGTTGGATTGTTTGGAGGACAAGTTATTTCTTCCACTGTGAATATAAAAAAGGAAGGCCAATAAAGAAAGATTAGAGTTAATTAATCAAATTAAACAACTAGATCAACAATATGCTCAAGTTAAAAATCCTGAGTTAGATAAAAAGCGAGTTGAACTTCAAACTAAATTTGATCTCCTTTAAACATTATCCAATTGAAAGACAAATGTGACGGACCCAGAGGACCCCAAAGCCCAGCAGCAATAGAAATTCACCAAGACAAATAGTTACTTAAACAATAGTTGTTTTTAATTATCTTTAAACATAAAAACAGGATCAAACTCTAACTTATTACTATTAACTTAACCCCCTAATTCTAAGTGCATGTGTATAAGTTCAGAAAAGTTCTTCGATTCACAGTCCAATCTCACTTCTCACTCCTCCAAGTTCACTGGTATCAGGCAATTCTTATACTGAATTTTATATTTATGTATCTTCACCAGACCTTGGTGCTTGAAAGGTAAATTGTTACCACTCAGAAAGGCTCTTATCTGGTTGTTGGAGAGAGATTTGTTGCTCGTTGGACACACACAAATTGATTCCTTCCGATCAGCCTCGTCAGTGTTCATCTGGGTTTTCCAGATGATAACCGCTTTTTTTCTGATCACCACAGAGTTATTTTGCTGTTTCCCTATCTCAGGCAAAACATTATACAGCCAGCCATCTCCTCTTGTATGGACCACAAGGGCTTTGAACAGGCTGAACTCGGAACTCACAACCCATCTTCAAAATGGGGTTTCAAACAAGCTTTGAAAAGCCACTGCATAAAGCCAGCAGCCTCTCTCTTTCTCTCTCTCTCTCTCTTTGTCATGCTTAGAGAAAAACATGTTTGACTCTCTCTGCTTGCAAAACCACATGACCCCTCCTAGAAGAGCAAACTGCCTTCAAACAGATTGCAGCACCAGACCCGATCTTCTGACTTCATTCATCTGTTGCTTTCCAAAGCACTAATCCATTACTCCACAGCCTTTCCAATTAACACCTACTTGTGAAGTCCTTCAGCAAAGCAGTTTCTATTTTCTTTATAAAGGCACTGGGAGCCTGGGCTGTCTGGCTTGAACAGAACTCTGGCATTTTAAATGAGATCTGTGTTGTGAAGTGTTTGTGTTTGTCTGTGACCTAACTTTAAAAAAAACCCCACAATTTATCTCTTTTAAAATATATCTATGCATAATATAATAATACAGCATAATCTGTCACACAACGTTTGAAGAGTAAGAGTCAATTATATATCACAGTGACAAATCTGGTAAGCTTTTAGCTAATCATTTGAGAGGTTTTGAAGCTAAGCGGCATGTTACAAAGATTCAAATGGATGATGGTAATATTACTACAGATCACTCTGAGATAAATGATACATACAGGAAATTTAATTCCTGACTCAATACTTCTGAATTCACAAATAATTGCAATTCGATGAAGTGCTTCCTAGATCATTCAAGTATTTGGATAACCAAACGAGATTAGATGATCCTGCATTGCAAGAGGAAATAGCCACTGCTATTTCTTCATAACCTGCTGGAAAATCTCCAGGACATGATGGGTTTCTGCAGAATTTTTTAAAATAATTTTCTCATTTGCTTTCACTTCAATTAGGTTCTGTGTGATCTGATTTGTTTAAGCAGGGTAATCTGCCAGCATCATTTAACAAAGCGTGTATATCTCTCCTAGTAAAGAAAGGCAAAGATCTGGCTGAGTGCTCCTCCTCCAAGCCAATTTCTTTATGAAATTTTGATGTTCAAATTTTGGCTGAAGTTTTGGCCTGTTGATCGGAAAATATTTTACCATATTTATGAAGATCAGACTGTATTTTTTAATTAAAAACTATTACTCTCATTTTAATATATGCTGATTATTGAATATTATGTACTTACCTACCAGTGCGGTTCCTAAATGTGTTCTTTCCTTAGATGCAGAGAAAGCATTTGATCGGGAAGAGTGGATGCATTTATTTATGATTTTAGAAAAGTTCAATTTTGGACCATGTTTTAATACATTGATTAAATTATTATACTCATGCCCTATGGCTTCAATTCTCATGAACTTTTGACAGTCGCAGCTGCAAGGTTCAATTGGCCCAAATGTGTGGGTGAGGGGTATAATCCAAATTCAGATTTATTGACAGAGCACATACATGACATCACATACAACCCTGAGATTCTTTATCCTGTGGGCATTGGTAGTGCAAAAAAAACTGTACATCAAAACAAATAAAGAATTGTTAACAAACTAACTAACTGTGCGACGCAGATAGAAAACAATCAATAAAATGCACAAGTAAGAGTCCTTAAATGAGTCCCTGGTTGAGTTTGTAATTGAGGAGTCTGATGGTGGAGGGGGTGCGGATCTTCCTGAACCTGGTGGTGCAAGTCTTGTGGCCCCTGGACCTCTTTCCTGATGGCAGCAGCGAGAACAGAGCGTGTGCTGGGTGGTGTGGATCCTTGATGATCGCTGCTGCTCACCGACGGCATCATTCCCTGTAGATGTACTCAATAATGGGGAGGGTTTTACCTGTGATGTCCTGGGCTGGGTCCATTATCTTTTGCAGGGCTTTGTGCTCAGGGGTACTGGTGACCCCCCCCCCCCATACCAGGCCATGATGCAGCTGGTTAGCACACTTTCCATCGCACATCTGAAGAAATTTGCCAGGCTTTCTGATGTTGTACCAAATCTCCGCAAACTCCTGAGGAAGTCGAGGTGCGGACATGCTTTCTTCATGATGTCATTGGTGTGTTGGATCCAGGAAAGATTCTCCAAGATAGTGACTCCCAAGAACATAAATGTGCTCCCCCTCTCCACCTCTGATTCCCCAGTGATCACTAGATCATCCACCCCTGGCTTTCCCTTCCTGGTCAACAATCAGTTCTTTGGTTTTGGTGACAATGAGCGTGAGGTTGTTATTGGGGCCTCATCTGGCCAAATTTTCAATCTTCCTCCTGTATGCCAACTCATGGCCCCTTTTTGTACAACCCACCACCATGGTATTCTCAGCAAATTTGTAGATGGTGTTGTTGTCGTTCCAAGCCACACACACATAGGTGTAAAGCGAGTCATCAGTTGTGGCCATCCCTCAAGGTCAAGGATGGTGGCCTTCATTCTTTTGGCCCACCGAGTGAAGACGCCTGTGCGTGTATTTGTTTAATGCGAACTTGATGCCACACTCCTAGAAGCCCACAATCCTTCGCAAGTCGACCAACTAGGTCCAACTGCCTGGAACCCATGACAATGGGAGCTGATGGATTTGTTGCTGCCTTCACAGCCGCTGAGTTCAGAGTGTGACAGAGAATATAAATATGTTTTTGGGAGATAAATTGGGGAAATGTTTGTTAGTTGTAGGTCACATACAAACACTTTAAAACAGATTTTATTTAAAATACTGGAGCTCTTCCCCATGCCAGACTTGTCAGGGCATCAGACCCTTTGCAAGAGCTTTGTAGGGTGCTCAAGAGGAATCACTAATGGACTGTTGTTTACAAAAAGCAACAGATGAAAGATCTTGTCGGAGCTGCAGATTATCTAGAGTGGAACGTTATTCTAAGAGGGTCATGTGATTTTGCAAGTGCCCTCACACACAGAGAGAGAGAGAGAGAGAGAGAGAGAGAGACAGAGAGAGAGAGAGAGAGAGAGAGAGAGAGAGAGAGAGAGAGAGAGAGAGAGAGGTCACTTCCACAGTGTTACAGCCATCAGAAGCAGCTGGAACTGGAACAGGACAAGCTGACAAGCTTGTGGAAAAGCCCCATTTGGAAGAAGGGTTGTGAGTTCTTAGTTCAGCCTGGTCAAAGCCCTTGTGGTTCATGCAAGAGGAGAGGACTGGTTGGCTACATAATGTTTCATTTAGAATAAGTGAAACA
Source organism: Narcine bancroftii (assembly GCF_036971445.1). Lineage (NCBI taxonomy): Eukaryota > Metazoa > Chordata > Chondrichthyes > Torpediniformes > Narcinidae > Narcine > Narcine bancroftii. The sequence continues at coordinate 202,669,291 of NC_091470.1, forward strand.
GAAAGGAACTTTTTGGTGACCTGAAAGAAAGAGGTTATCATCTGGAGAACCCTGAAGGGGGACGTTTCTTCGGCAAAACACTGAAGTGGCTGATGGAAGTAAATGTACAACAAATCTCTCTCTGAAAACTTTTGAGCACAAAAGCCTGGTTAACTTTATAAATGTTAAATTCTGTGCACAGTATAAGAATTGCCTGCAACCCGTGAACTTGGAGGAATGAGAAGTGAGATTGGACTGTGAACCAAAGAACTTTTCTGAACTTACACACACATTACACAAACATGCAGTTAGAATTAGAAGGGGGTTAAGTTAGGTTAGTTAAGTCAATAGTGATAAGTTAAAGTGTGATTCTGTTTTCATGTTTAAAGATAATTAAAAGCGACGTTTATTAAGTAACCATTTGTCTTGGTTAATATCTATTGCTGCTGGGTTTTGGGGTCCTCTGGGCTCGTAACAAGAGTAACATGAGGACTTGGTTGGATTGTTCCTTGCCTTGACCTTTACCGCCATAGGTGGCCCAACCAGCAGCACAGCTCCAGGCGGCAACGGGGTTTCAAGGACCAGGCAAGCTTCTTTCTTCACGGAGAAAATGGAGGAAAGTTGGGGGGAGGGCACTGAGAATGCAGCCCCACGGTGCTCCGGAACTGATGGGGATTGTGGAGGAGATGTCTGCTAAGAGTTGCTCCGGTTTCCTCCGACCTTTCAAAATGTCGGGGGGTTGTAAGTGAATTGAGGTATTTTGGCGGCAGGGGGATTGTTGCCCAGAGGGTGGCGTGCATCTTAATTTTAATTTAAATTTACCGCCGCCCAAATCTCAAGGAGCCAGAATATTTTGCAATTTTTTCTGCAATTCATTCCCAGACTGACCTTGTCTATCCCCTATCCATCTTCTTCCAAACTAATCTACTTGGATAGGTCTAATCTCTCCATCAATCTTTGTAGCCCTTGCTGTGATGTCCCCCTGAATACCAGTTTCAAAAATATTGATTTGACAGACATGACGTGTAAACTGTTGTCATGGGAAGAGAAATCGGAAGGTTAAGAATTAAGAGTCACAGCAAACATTTCTTAATTGGAAGTGTCTCTCTCTCTCCCTGGAGATCCAGGTTGGCTTTTCGATCTGAAGTCCGTCTGCATGAATGCGGTCTGCTGATTCTTAATTTCCAACCAAGTCGATTTGTTAAATGGAATCTTCAGGGGTCGTCTACTGCATCCAGTTCTCCCGTTGTGGTTTCCCTGGAGATACTGGGCACTGACCAGGAGATCACTTCACTGAGCAGCTCGGCAATCACGTGGCTCTCCCGGTGGCCACCCATTTCAATTCCCCATCCCATTCACTTGCTGACGTAATATTTAGACATGCAGCATGGTAACAGGCCATTTTGGCCCACGAGTCTGTGCCACAGACATTATTTTACAAACCCACCAATTCCCGCCGCAACTATCTCAACTGCACCTCTGCGCACCCTGCCCCCTCCAAGGATTCTATCCCCCTTCTCTCAATTTCTCTGCCTCCGCTGCATCCGTTCCCGAGGTGAGGTCTTCCGGTCCAGATCTTCCAGAAATGTTGCTTCCCCTCCGCCACTGTCAGCTCAGCCTTCACCATTCCCTGCTCATCTTCCCTGGACCCTTCTGCCCCAAAGCACGGAGTTCCCTTTGTCGTCACAGACCACCCTAACCAGCCTCCGCGTCCAGCACATTATCCCCTGGAATTTCCACCTCCGACATGATCCCACTACCAGGCCCATCTCCCGCTCTCCATTCTGCCTTCTGCAGGGACCGCACCCTCCGTGACTCCCTTGCCCACTCCCCACCCTTCAGGGCCCCCAAAACAGTCCATCCGATTGAAGCAACGCTTCACCTGTGTATCCCTGGGGGAGGGGTCATCCACTGCTCTTGGTTCTCCCGTTGTGGCCTTCCCTACGTCAGAGGGACTAGGCGCAGGTCGGGAGTTCACTTCGCCAAGCGCCTTCGCCCCATCTGCATCAGTGACGGGGACCTCCCGGTGGCCGACCCCTTCAATTCGATGCTACTCTCCTGCCCCGACATATCTGCCCATGGCCTCGTGTGTGTGTGGCCAAACCAAGGGCCACCTGTACGTTGGAGGAGCATCACCTCGTTTTCTGTCCAGGCCCTCTCCCACCAAACAGCTTTTCCGGTTTCCGCCGGCCCCCTCCCCACTCTCCCTCCTTTCCCACATCCCTCTGTCTCCTTCCAGCTCTCCAACACCTTCCCCTCTCCATTCACAGGAACACTCCCCCCATCCGTTTGCTGGTGTTCCCTCCCTCCCTTCTCCACCTCCTGCCTGAGGGGTCATGCTCCTCCCTTGCCCCTCCCTCCCCTCCGCCATTTTGTTCGGGCACCTCTCAAGCCCGAAACGTCGGTTCTGTATCTTTAGCTTGGCTACATAAAGGACACAGTTTGACCTGCCGAGTTTCTTCAACGTCGTGATATTAACCACAGATCAATATATTCCATTCTACTCAGTATCTACTCCGATTGAGTTGTAATAAGAGAATTTATAGTCATCCAGTACAGAAATGGACCCTTCGGCCCATCTGTTTTATATGTACCAATAATGATCCTATTTGCCTAGCTTCATTTGAGTGAGAGATGATCTTGTGGAGACACCCCATGATGAAAATGACAGATAAGATCTCCCAAAAGTTGTTTCCACTGGCAGGTGAGCCTTTAACTAGGGACATGGCCTCAAGATTCGGGGGAGTTGAGAGGTGAATCTGTGGAATTCTTCACCCAAGGAAGCTGCAGAGGCTGCCTCATTAAATTAATTTGAATTTAATTTAGACATGCAGCACAGTCGGTGGCAGGCCCTTCTGCCCTACGAATCAGTCCCATTGACCTGCCATCCCCTGATGGGGATGGTGGGAGGAAACCAGAGGCCCCCCCCAGGGAAAACCCGCAGGTAGAGCATATGAACTCCACACGGCCTGCACCGGATTTGAACCTCGGGCCGTTGACGTTGTGACAGCATTGCGCTCACCACCGCGGGGCAGCAGGGTTGCCGTAGCGGATCTACTGCGCCAGCCAGCGGGGCCGGGGTTCAAATCCTGCATTGTCTGTAAGGAGTCTGTTCATTCTCTCTGTGCCTGAGGGGGGCTTTCCCTGGGGTGGGGGGGGCTGTGGTTTCCTCCCACCCATTCGAAATGTAGGTTAAATTAGGTGGCATGGGTTCTTGGGCCGAAATGGCCCCGTTACCGCGCAGTAGGTGTACATTTAAAAAGAAACCCACACAGGTTGCGGGAAGAACGTACAGACTTATGGGCAGTGTGGGATTCAAACCTGGGTCGCTGGTGCTGTAACAGCATAAAGCTAACCGCTACGCTAACTGTTCATCCCACAATTTAGTATATTTAGAATTTAAATATTAATAAATTTAAATGGTACTTAAATTGAGTATTTAATGTGATGCTGGTCACCTTTGGGAGAGCCCGGGGTGGGGGTGGAGCCACTCTCTGCTGACCATCGATGGCAACACCATCAAGGTAGTCAAGAGCCCCAAATTCCTTGGCATGCTCCTGGAATGCTCTGTCACAGAGGGTGGTAGAGGCAGATTCACTGATTATGTTCAAAAGAGAGTTAGATAAGACTCTAGTGGGCAAAGGAGTTAAGGGTTATGGGGATAAGGCTGGAAAGGGGTACTGATGGTAGTAATCAGCCATGATCTGTAAAATGGTGGTGCTGGCTCGACGGGCTGAAGGGCCTACTCCAGCTCCTATTGTCTATTGTCTATTGGACCCCCCCAACATCAATCCATTGCCAAAAAGGCCCAACACCGCCTTTACTTCCTGCGGAGTTTGAGGAAAGTCCAGCTCTCTCCCCCCCACCACTACATCCTGTGTAACTGCGTCGCCGCCTGGTTCGGGAACTCCACCATCCCGGAGCCCCAGTCCCTGCAGCGGAGAGTAAAGGCTGCCGAGGGGGTCTTTGGGGGGGGTCCCCTCTCCCTACCACGGCGGATGTTGATGACGGCCGCGGTTTGTGGAAAGACACAAACATTGAAAAGGGCCCCGCGCACCCCTCCCCACACAATCTGTTCTCCCTCCTGCTATCCGGGGAAGTGCTCGTGCCCTCGCGACCAGATTATGAGATGGCTTTTTTCCCCGAGCCGTGAGGCTTCTGAATTCCGGGGACACAGGGTCAGAATATGGAACATGATATGTTATTTATAAAATGTTTCCGATGTAATTTATCCATGTAAATAACCAGCTTCATGGGCTGGAGAAACGCTTTCTCGTTCACAGCAAGGTTTATGATATGAATGACTTGTTTTGACTTAAAAAGAATTCAAGGGTCTGTAGACGGTCACGTGAATATACAGGAAACAGAGGGATTGGGATCATTGCAGGGCAGCAGAGATTTAATTTAGCATCATGTTCAGCACATACATTGAGGGCTGAAGGGTCTGTACCTGCTCTGTTCTGTTCTGGGTGTTGTATTTGTTAATAAGGTCCACAAAGTGTACAAAGCAACAGGAACTTATGGCACTCATAATGTTCCGAGCTTTCATTCGAAAATTAACAATCAAAAATAGCCAAGATCTTTACATTCTAAATTTAGGCCGACAGGCCATTTCGGCCCACTAGTCCACGCCGCCTATACCCCTCGCCCCTCCCCACCTCCCCACCCTGTACGTTTCGAACGGTGGTAGGGAAACTGGAGCCTCCCGGGGGGTGGGGGGGGAACCCACACAGACAAGGGCAGAGGACATAGAAACTTCTCAGACAGCGCGGGGATTCGGATCCCGGTCACAATCACCGGCGCTGTAAGGGAGTTGCACTGACTGCTCCGGTTGCAATCCCCGAAAGGATTTCTGAATAAATGTCTTTCCTCTGAGATCTTGCTGTGGTGGTGGTGGTGGGGGGGGGGGGAGCCACTATATTGTCCTCTGGGGAAGCAATGGCATTGCTGAACTCTCCCTGATGCGCTGCTTACACGAATAGAGGCCTTTGTTCCCTTACCTGACGCAGTTCCTGTCCTGAACGGCTCTTAAAATGGAACAAATCGACTTCTGCTAGTGTAACCACGGAGAGCATTCTGACTGCATCACTGTCTGGTGTTGACGCACGGGACGGGAAAAGACAACAGAGAGTTGCGAACCCAGCCAGTGTCATTACGGGCACCAGTCTCCACTCCATTGAGAACATCTACAAGAGGCAGTGTCTTAAGAAAGCGGCCTCCATCCTCAACAAGAACCCCCACCCCCCCAGGCCAGCCACGGGAACCATTGGAAAGCATGTCCAGGAGCCTGAAGACGAGCATTCAGCAGTACCGAAACAGCTTCTTCCCCTCCGCCACCAGATTCTTGAACAGACAATGAACCTCAGACCCTGCCTCACTTTCTTTTATTTTGCAGGACGGTAATTGTTATGTTTCGGGGACCAATTTTTGGGTAAAATTTCAGGGGTTGACTATTACATGCAAACTACTTTTTACCGTAGTAAGCATCTGTGTCGATCGAGGTGTCAAGAGCTCGGATGGGCAGGTGGTCGAGATAAGGGTTTACAGTCGGGGAGTCGGGTGGGTGGGCAGCCGAGGTGAGGGATCATGGTCGGGGCATCAGGAGCTTGGATGGGCAGGCAGCCAGGCCCAAAAATAGGGGGTCGCCTTTTAAAATGATGGCACACGAGGTTGCAGCGACCACTTTGCCTCCTGACAACAGTGAAATCCCCACTAAATTGCGTCTATGATCGGGACTTGATGTGTTTAGTCATTAATTTATTTATTTTTAAACATAATTTTAGCAATATTTCCACTGTAATGCTGCTTCAAAGCAATAAATTTTGTGGCAATAAATTCTGACTCTGAGGGAGACTAAAACCATCCTTTCCAAAGTGAACAGGCTTTAATAACTGAATATTAATTGCATCTTTCACACGAAACCTATCCAGAATTTGGCTTTGATTGGTAGTGGGGGTTGCATCATTTGGTTCCCATGCCAACTGACCTTTAAATTTATCGTTGCATGGCCCGCTCATTAACGCAGACTCCGACCTCCCATCCACTGCAGGCATCTCCTTGAGGCGCGGCCTCCGGAAGGCAAGCCATCGCTAGTCAGGGTGGCATGACTGTGACTGCACTTCCTGAAGAGGGCGAGGCTACCGGCTGCCATCTCGTCGACCTTTGGCGGGATTTGAATAGAGGGCATCTGGCCGGGCTGCATCGCGGTGGTGGGGGGCACAGGTCGCTGCAGAAGGAATGGATTGGAGGATTCAATCCACAGGGACATCAGAGTTGCAGAGAGGATCGCTGGAGTCTCTCCCCCCCGCCACCTCAAAGTTTCGGGACTGAGCCCTTCGTCAAGGTGTGAGGAAAAATCAGGCAGGTGTTCGAATTGGAAAGGTTGGGGGGGAAAGAGGAGAGAAAGTGGGGGGGGGATTCAACAGGACATTTCATGGGGAGAGGTTGGACAGAAGGGTTGTTTATTCTGGGCTAACACTGAGAGGAGACCCATTGGAGGTTTATAAAATTATGAGAGGCAGACAGACGAAATCTTTTCCCTAAAAATGTCACACACAAAAGGACATGCTTGTAAGATCAAAAAGAGGAAAGCTTAACAGAGATGTCAATCCACAGGGAGCGGCAGAGAGGATAATTGGATTCTTCCCCCTCCCCCCACCCCCAACATCAACGTGATTGACCGGGATCATAGTCTGAAGAGGCCACGCAAAATCATCGAGGACCCCCTTCCACCCCCACACGCAGCATTTTTCATCTGCTCCTGTCAGGGGAAGAGATCCAGGAGGATCAGAGCCAGCGCCACCAGGCTGCAGAACAGCTTCTTCTCGTGGGCAGAGAGAATGCTGAACGACCAAAGGATCCGCTCGCACTGACCCTCCGAGACTCTCATATTCACGACACTATATTTATTTATTTATTTGCATAGGTGAATACTTGTCCTGCGTCTGTCTGTCTGTGTGTTATGTCTGGTTGTGGGTCCGTGTGTTTTGCACCGAGGACTGGAGAACGCTGTTTCGTCAGGTTGTACTTGTGCAATCGGATGACAGTGGACTTGACATCATCGAGGGCCCCCATCACCCTGGTCACAACCTCCACTCACGGCCCCCTTCGGGCAGAGGGTACAGAAGCCTGAAGACCAGCACCTCCTGATTCTTTCCAACAGCCATCGTGCTCTTGAACGTCCCCATGTTATACTTGTCAGGGTCGGCTCACACACCGCCTGTCTGCACAATCTTTTCATCTTTTTTTGCACAAGGATAACTGATTATTTCTTATTTGAAGCATTTGAAATGTTGAAAGGCCTGGACAGAGTAGATGTGGCCAAGTTGTTTCCCTTGGTAGGGGAGTCAAGGACAAGAGAGGACAAATTCAGGATGGAAGGGAGCCCATTTAATGCAGAGAGGTGGAGGTATTTTTATAACCAGAGAGAGGTGAACCTCTGCCATGGGCAGGTTGTTTGATGTATTTAAGGCAAAGATTGATCGGTATCTGCATAGTCAGGGTATCAAAGGTTATGGGGGGAAGGCAGGGGAGTGGAGCTGAGTGGGAATGGGTCAGTTCACGATGGAATGACAGAATGGACTCAATGGGCTGAATGGCCTGCTTCTGGTCCCATATACGGTTCAAGAAAAAATTGAACAGATCCATGGATGGGACGGGTTTTGGGGACAAATGGGCAGGTGGGACCAATGTGAGTGGGACATTCGGATGGATCCATGGAGGGGACGAGTTTTGGGGACATGGGTCCAAACACAGGCAGGTGCGACCAGTGTGGGTGGGGCACTTTGGTCAGCGTGGGCAAGGTTGGGGCCAAGGGCCTGAGTCCATGCTGTCCAACTCTGAATTCATTATCACAATAAGGGCATTCAGTGTAACCAGGATTGAGATGGAACTCTAAATCGACCTTCCCATAATGAAATCATCAATCCCATACGTTTCTAAAACAATGAATCAGAATCACTTTATCCTCATGAACGTGTCGTGAAATTCGTTGTTTTGAGGCAGTGTCACAAGTGCAAGCTTTGCTATAAATTACAGTTTTGTAGCGGCAGCTAAACTGCTACTGAAACAACACGCAACTAGATGGGTTGAGCTCAGTGAGCAGAACTGATTTATTGCAGGCTGCCGGGCTGGACTTATACTCCCAGCCTGGACCTGGCTGAGAACCGTGCTGGGGGGGCGTTGAAGTCACCGGGCATCACGTGGTCCCCCAGTGCAGGCTTCTGAGCCCCATGCTGAGAAGAAGGGGAAACCCCCAACGGTGCTATTTTGGCCGGCTGCCCTGCCCACGTGGATTACAAGCAGGGTCGGTTCGCCTGCCTAGTGGTGTGCCGCCACACAGCCTCCCCCACAGAACTGGCGCCAATGTCCTTTTTAGCTGGGCGGCCTCACTTCTTGGGCTGGGCAACAATCACTGGTTCAGTGGGGTCGAAGTGTGCTGGCTTCAGCCTGTCCACAGTAAACAGTTCCTGCCTGCCGCCGACGTCCAGCGTGAACGTAGACCCTGAACGCTGGACAACCTTGTATGGTCCCTCGTAAGGTCTCTGCAGAGGTGCCGCGGGCGGGCCCCACCGAATAATATCGTACTCTGTGGAAAGCAGCTCTCTGGGGACGTGAGATGGCCGTGTGCCATGTCCAAGCGGGCCCGGAGGTGGGGAAGCAGCTCATGCGGTGACCGCTGTGGGTTGTGAGGTGCGTTGATGAACTCACCGGGCAGTGCCAACGGTACGCCGTAGACTAGCTCAGCTGATGACACCTGACGATCCTCCTTGGGTGTGAGGCGGATGCCCAGGAGCACCCAAGGCAGTTTGTCCACCCAGTCGGGACTGATGAGGCAGGCCATAAGTGCCGACTTAAGGTGGCGGTGCAGATGCTCGACCAGCCCCTTGGCCTGCAGGTGATAGGCCATGGTGCGGCGTAGCTCGATCCCCAACCTGTTGGCGAGTTGTGCCCAGAGCACAGAGGTGAACTGGGCATCCCAATCGCTAGTGAGGTGATTCGGAAAGCTGAACCGGGCGGCCCAACCGTGCAACATCACTTGGGAGCAGGAGTCCGTGGAGGCGTCCGGCATCGGGATCGCCTTGGGCCAATGAGTGGTGCAGTCCAGAACCATGAACAGGTAACGGTTGCCCTGGGAAATGGGTAAGGGCCCGACTATGTCCACGTGTATGTGGCTGAACTGTTCCTGGACGTGCTTGAACTCTTGCAAGGGCACCCTGGTGTGCCTGTATACCTTAGACATTTGGTAATGGGTGCATGTTCTGGCCCAGCCCGCGATCTGCTTCCGCAGCCCGTGCCAAATGAACTGCTCTGCCACCATCTGGACCATGGACCTGATGGACAGGTGCAAAAGGTCGTGGATGTGATGGAAGACTTGCCTGCACCACTGCTGGGGAACCACTGGCCGCGGGGTGCCCATGGAGAAGTCGTACAGGACGGTGCTTCCACCGTTCGGAGTCGGGAGATCTCAGAACTGCAGGCCCGTGATGGCAGTCCTGAAGACTCACATCTCCTCGTTGGACTTCTGGTCCTGGGCGAGCTGGTCGAAGTTGAGGCCGGGCTTCAGTGCACAGATGGCCTGAGAGAACATCGGCGACCACGTTGTCCTTCCTCGCCTTTGCCGAATGTTGGTGGTAAACTCCAACACGAAGGAGAGGTGATGCTGCTGGCAGGCCGACCAGGGGTCCTTCGCTATCACGAGTGCCTGAGTGAGGGGTTTGTGGTCAGTGAAGATGGTAAAAGTCCTCCCCTCCAAGAAATAGCGGAAATGCCGCACCGCCAGGTACATTCCCGGTAACTCACGGTCGAAGGTGCTATACTTGCGCTCAGTTGGGCGGAGAAGCTGGCTGAAGAATGCCAGTGGCTTCCACTGTCCATTCACTTGCTGCTCCAGGATGGCGCCAACAGCTGTGGCAGAGGCATTGACGGAGAGCGCCATATGCAGGTTAGTATGCAGGTGGGTGAGCATAGTAGCCTTCGCAAGGGCATCCTTGGTGGCCTCAAATGCACTCCAGGCCTCTGGGGTCCAGGTGAGCATTTTATGCTTGGCTGTCATGAGGGCGAATAGCAGCTGCATGATGCGCGCAGCTCCCAGGATAACCATACCCACGAACTCCTGCAGCCCCTTGAGGTTGTCTGGGTGTGGGAACTCCTTGATAGCGGTGACCTTCGTAGCGGCCGGCGGGGCTCACTTGGCCATGATGGTATGGCCCAGGAACTGCATGGACTCTTTTCCATACTGGCACTTGGCTGGGTTGATGGTGAGGTCGAAGTTGGCTAGCTGGGAGAAGAGGGTGCGCAGGTGGGCCTTGTGTTGCGCACGATCCCTGCTGGCCACGAGAATGTTGTCTAAGTAAATGAAGTCAAAATCAAGGTCCCTGCCCATTGAGTTCATGAGGCACTGGAAGGTCTGAGCTGCGTTCTTCAGCCTGAATGGCATGCGAAGGAATTCGAACAAGCCGAAGGGGGTGATGATGGTCATCTTGGGTACGTCCTCAGGGTGCACCAGCATTCGGTGATACCCGCACACCAGGTCAACCTTGGATAAAACCCTTGCACCATGCAGGTTAGCCGTAAAGTCCTGGATGTGAGGAATGGGGTAACAGTCAGGAACTGTCGCCTCGTTGAGCCGTTGACAATCTCCACGGGGGCGCCAGCCACTGAAGGCTTTCAGGACCAGGTGGAGTGGCGAGGCCCACAGGCTGACAGACCACCGAATGATCCCCAGCTCCAACAGATGCGAAAACTCCTCCTTCACCACCTGGAGCTTGTCAGGCGGGAGCTGGTGTGTCTTGGAGTGAACCGGTGGGCCCTGCGTGGGGATGTGGTGGAACATCCCATGGCGCGGCGAGGCAGCGGAGAACTGTGGCTTGAGGAGGATCAGAAACTCGTCTAGGACTTGCTGGAACTTGTCTCTGGGTGTGCTGATCGTGGCCATCTGCGGCTGCTCTGTGCGGGAGGCATCGAGGCGAACGGCCTGGAAAGTACGCGTGTCCACCAGGCACCTACCCCGAATGTCCACCAGAAGCCGATGGGTGAGGAGGAAGTCAGCACCCAGGATGGTGGTTGGAAGGAACGAGACAGTGAACCTCCATGAGAACTTTCATCGGCCGATCTGGAAGTGGACTGTCTTGTCTCCATACGTCCGGATCTCTGTTGCGATGGCCGCATGAATGGGAGGTCCTCGAGGTCGGTTCCTGGACTCAATGGCCGTGGTTGGGATGATGCTGATCTGGGCCCCAGTGTCGACGAGGAACCGCCGGCCGCTGACTGAGTTCCGCAGGTAGAGAAGGCTGTGTCCTTGGCCAGCTGCCGCAGCCATTAACAGCGGCCGGCCTGCTCATTTCCCGGAACGATCAGGGCTGATGACATTTCCGAGCTTTGGCTCCCCAGTGCTGGTGGTAGAAGCAGAGGCCTGGAGCGGATGCCGTGGCCTTGGTTATACTCTTGGGGCCACTGCAGGGTCCGGATGCTCTACTGCAGCACTAGGGGCGGGTTTGGTGTGGTCATGCTCATGTCTCATGATCTGCTGGACCGCCAAGCCCTCCGGGAATCGCTTAAGCCATAGCTCTTGGGCCTTCTGAGCGACCTTCCTCGGGTAGGTAAAGCTCTCTTGGGCCAGTAATGCCCAGATGTCCTCGGGCAGATGGTCCAGGAAAATGCACTCAAAGAGTGGGCAGTTGGTGTGATCACCCATGAGTGCAAGCATCTCGTCCATCAGCTGCATCAGGGACCTGTCCCCTAGGGCGTCGAGGTGCAGCATCCGAGCGGCACGCTGGCGCCTGGATAGTCCAAGGGATCCAATGAGCACTTGCTTGATGGTCTCGTATTTGGCTTCGCCAGGTGGGTGCTGAACGAGGTGCAGCACGCGTTTGGCGGTGGCCTGGTCCAGGGCAGTGACCACATGGCAGAACTTGGCCATGTCGGATGAAATCTGGCGGAGGTGAAACTGAGCCTCTGCGTGGCCGAACCAGGCTCCTGAACCCATAATTCAGGCAGCTTGATGGCTATAGCATTGATCCCAGGCTCACTCATGATGGGTTCAAAGGCGTTTGAACCAGTCAGGGTCACCAATTGTAGCGGCAGCTACACTGCTACTGAAAGAACACACAACCAGACAGGTTGAGCTCAGTGAACAGAACTGATTTATTGCAGGCTGCTGGGCTGGACTTGTACTCCAAGCCCGGACCTGGCTGAGAACCACGCTGGCGGGCACTGACATCATCCGGGCATCACGTGGTCCCCCAGCGCGAGCTTCTGAGCCCCTTGCTGAGAAGAAGGGGAAACCCCCAATGGCGCCATTTTGGCCGGCTCCCCCGCCGCGTGGATTACAAACGGGGCCAGTTCACCTGCCTCGTGGTGTGCTGCCACAGTTTAATAAAAAGACCATGGGGGACGGTTCATGCTGCACGGCTGTGGGTGTGTGTGTGTGTGTGTGTGTGTGTGTGTGTGTGTGTGTGTGTGTGTGTGTGTGTGTGTGTGTGTGTGTGTGTGTGTGTGTGTGGGTCAGCTTGGACTCAGTAGGCCAAAGGGCCTGTTTCCATGCTTGTTGACAGCAGGTCTCTGTCAACTTGCACAGCATAATCCCGCACACTAACACAATGTTACTGCTCCCCTAATCACTGCGAGGGTGTCTAATCTGCCCCCACCCTTATCAATCCATCCCCCCCTTCACTGTTAATGCACTGGTAGACCCCCAGAGCCAGCCTTCCATTTCTTCCTCACACACACACACACACACACACACACACACACACACACACACACACACACACACACACACACACACACACACACACAGAGAAACACAGAGAAACACATACACACACACAAGGGTTAAATCTCAGCCCTGCTGGACCCTCCCATCTCTCACACCTCATCCCTCAGGGAGCTGGTGAAAGAACTCACAAAGTGCCGGCATGTTCCTCACACTCTGTTCTTCGCCAGGAGGAGAGGGATCATCTCGCAGCCCCGTGGTGCAGGCGGCAGGGTTGGCAGGAGGTGTGGCCTCAGGGAGCTGGGAAAAGGACACAGCTCCCTTCAGACCACTGATGTGCAAAGGGGATCTTACAGAAATGTATAAAATTGTCAAAGGCATCGATAAGATAGAGGTAGATTAGCTGTTCCCATTGGTGGGGGGACCAGAACTAGAGGACATGGCTTCAAGATTCATAGGAGTAGATTTAGGATGGAGATGAGGAAGAGCTGCTTTTCCCAGCGGGTGGGGAATCTGTGGGATTCACTACCCTTTGAAGCAGTGGAGGTGACCTCAGTAAATATATTTAAGACAAGGATGGATCAATTTTACATAGTAGGGGAATTAAGGGATAAGGGTGGGTGGAGATGAGCCCATCATCAGATCAGCCACGATCTCATTGAATGATGGAGCAGGCCCGACAGGCCGAATGGCCGACTCCTGCTCCTGTTTCTTTTGTTGTTACAGCATTCCTGTTCAAGGTTCTTGGCCCAGTCACCACATTCCTCACCCAAGGCCTGGCATCAGGGAGCAAGGCCTGGAGAGGAAGACCCCACGAGACGCCTCCGCTACCAACTGACCCACTGTTCTGTCCTTCCGCATAGAGCATTTGCAGGGATGGCCCTGGATTTCAGCGCAAACCCTACTGGAGCAAGTAGATGGAAGGTGTACGGAGATCCAGTACTGCACAACCAGGGCATTCCGAAGCCCTGGCCAGGCGCTGAGGTCCGTGAACTTTGCACAACTCGAGATGGAAGGTAAGTTTATTGTCATCTGATTGTACAATTACAACCCGACAAAACAGCGTTCTCCAGTCCTTGGTGCAAAACACGTGGAGACACAACCAGACAGACAGACAATACAAATGCAGGACAAGTATTTTACCTGTACCAATAAATTAATAGATATTGTTTTGTACAAATGAGAGTCTCGGAGGGTCAGTGTGAGCAGTTCCTTTGGTCGTTCAGCATTCTTACTGCCCATGGGAAGAAGCTGTTCCTCAGCCTGGTGGTGCCGGCTCTGATCCTCCTGGATCTCTTCTCCAATTGGGAAAGATGCCATGTGAGGGGTGGAAGGGACCCTCAATGACTTTGGGCGGCTCTTCAGATAACAATCCTGGTAGAACACGTTGAGGGGTGTGGGGGGGGGGGTGGAGATGGAGACTCTAGTGATCTTCTCTGCCGTTCTTCTGGTCCTGTGGATTGACCTCCGGTCCACTTCTCTGCATCAACTGTACCCATACTGTGACGCAGCCTGGCCAGGGCACCCTCGATAAAGCTCCTATAGAAGGTTGACATGATGGTGGCCGGTAGAGTAGGTCACACACAAACACTTTAAAACAGATGTTATTTGAAACACTGGAGCTCTGATAATGCTCGACATATCAGCCCCACAGCCTTTGCAAGAGCTTTGGAGAGTGCCCAAGAGATTCCACTAATGGATTGTTGTTTACAAAAAGGCATCAGATGAAAGATCTTGTTGGAGCCACAGATTGTCTGGAAGAGAGCTTGTTGTTCTCAGAGGGTCATGTGGTTTTGCAAGCAGAGAGAGTCAAACAGGCTTTCTCTCAGAGAGAGAGAAAGAGCGAGACAGAAATCACTTTTACAGTGGTACAGCCAGCAACAGCAGCTGGGACTGGAAAAGGACAAGCTGGCATGTTTGTGGAAAACCCCATTTGGAAGACAGATTTGTAAGTGCTTTGTTTGGCCTGGTCAAAGCCCTTGTGGTTCAAGCAAGAGGAGAGGACTGGCTGTCTAATGTTTCATTTGGAATAAGTGAAACAGAAAGGAACTCTGTGATGATCTGAAAGAAAGAGGTTATCATCTGAAGATCCCTGAGGGGGCAAGTTTCTTCAGCAAGACACTGAAGTGGCTGGTTACAAGGAGTCAGTTGTGGGAGTCCAATGAACAATGAATCTCTCTCTGAAAACCAACAAGAACCTTCCAGACCGGTAACCATTTACCTTTCAAGCACCAAAGCCTGGTGAACTTTATAGATGTTAAATTCTGTGCAACCAGTGAAATTGGAGGAATGAGATTGGACTGTGAACCAAAGAACTTTTCTAAACTTACACACACCTGCGCTTAGAATTAAAAGGGGGTTAAGTTGGGTTAGTTAAGTTAATAATAGATAAGTTAAAGTTTGATTCTATTTTCATGTTTAAAGAAATTAAAAGCAACTTTCGTTTAAGTAACCATTTTTTTTGGTGAATATCTGTTGCTATTGGGTTTTAGGGTCCTTTGGGCTCATAACAGATGTCATAAAAGACCCGGGAGCCGTAGGTGCCACCAGGCTCCGAGGCATTTAAGCATCCACAGGAGTTCTATTAAAGTCGGCTGCTTCAACTCACGTCCAACCCTGTGTGGTTCTTTCGCCCGCTGTGCACCTGGTGCAACTGCACTGGTGACCTCCAACTCTGCTGTGGTCCTTTAAAGATACCAAGTCCAAGTTTGAGATGATGCGGGGACTTGTTCGTGGATTGTTACCACAATCTGAGGACTGAAGTGGTGCAGAGGTCATGGGGATTCCCCACCTGGTCTCTGGGGGCCGCCATTCAATTTGTATTTACAATATAAACAGGTCACCCTGTTTATAGGGAGGGGGGGGGGGGTGGAGATCAGTCGGGAAAATTTTTATTATTAAACCAAATAAGTAAAGGGGAGGGTTTAACACATTACAGAACAACATGATCACATCAGAGAAATCTAAAATATCTTGTAGAAGGGAATTTCATTTGTACATATTTTGTATTCATTATCTTTTTTGGACACAGTACGAGTTATGATTTAATTGTTTAATTATCGAATTTAATGTCCTGAACGAAATAAGTTACATAATAATTATGGTTTGGCTTCTAATTTACAATTGACACGTTTATGATATGATTTAATTTATGTTATCATTAGTCTGTCAGGTCACTGGTCGGGGGTGCTATTGATACCATGTAATTCCCTGTCACATGGTCGGGGGGTCAGTGACTAAACCGGGCTTGCCTGGTGCGGAGGTTGGCTAGACCCCCTGCAAGATGGAAACCAAGGCCTGTCAATGGGCGGACGAACCTTCTCGTGGGGTCAACAGCCATCTAGCCAGCACGTGCCGCGAAGCGCAGAAAGGGCGTCCCTTGCCTCGAAGCTTGGTTTGGCTGCTTACTGCAGCAGAATTACCTCCCCCACCACCAGCCCATCTTGGATCTCACCTTGCCGCTGGATCCTGGAGAAGACACCAAGAGGGTGGTTCTGGACCTATGCAACCCCCGATTCACCTAAAATCCATTCACGCACACGCTGCTCCTTTCTGAGGAGTGGGGTATTCTTCCCGCAAACTGACTGAAAAGAACCATCATTGTTATGTCTCTGGAATTACTTGCGAGGCTTTTTAAATAACTTAGAGATGCAAGATTCAAATAATAGAAGAGACTTTACTTACTGATGCTTGCCACCATCTCAGGAGACTGTTCATATACATATGCCCCACAGTGGTGCACTACAGTTACTACAGTGAAAAGGGTGTTTTCTTAGGTGGTTACAAAATAGTTCAATTATCCTGATTATATTACAATCATTATCTTATGGGATGGAGAGCCAGAATCATTAGTTTACCTTGGCTTTGGTTAAACTCAATAAAATATTTTTAAAAGAAAGGAAAGAGTCACTCCATCAACCAACTCTTCAACCTGGGCGAGGCCATCGCTGTTTCACACAACTTTATTCAAACAGCTGCTACGAGCAACCCCGACCAAGGCCCTCCACTGGCTGAATATTTGTCCCCGTCTTCACTAACTTCAGAGAAACATTTCCTTTTACAATTTCAAATGTTTAACCTGGCATTTTATTATTTATTTTAATGTTTAAAAATGTATTTTCCTCCACTTTTTTTTTGCCGCTTGCTTGAGGCTGCCGGTATTCTGGATGCCAGGGGCTTTACTGCACACCAAATGACTGGAATATTTGCAAACAGTAAGTCCCTTCGGCCCATGATTTTGTGCTGGCCCAGGTAAGCCAACTCCGCAATGATCCAACCCTTCTCTCCCTCACTCCCATAACCCTCTGCTTTTCTTACATCCCTGCGTCCGTCTTTCTAAGGTCCCTGTTGTAACTGCCTCCACCATCAAGTGAAGAGATGTGATGTGGAGGCTTTCCGAGGGATTGGCGAGGCCTCACGTGGAGTATCGCAGGGAGTTTTGGGCTCCCATGTTTAAGAAAGGAGGCGCTGACGTGGGAGAGGGTTCACGAGGATGATTCCGGGTCTGAAAGGGCTGAGGAGCTTTCAACAGCTCTTGGCCTGGTCTCGATGGAATTTAGGAGAATGGTGGGAGGGGGGAGATCTCATTGAAGTATTTTGAACATTGAAAGTCGATGCAGAAAGGTTGTTTTCCACGGTGAGGACAAGAGGGTACAACTTCAGGGTCGAAGGGCATCCACTTAGAACAGAGGAATTCCTTCAACTCGAGGGCAGTGAATCTGTGGAATTTGTGGCCACAGGCAGTCGTGGAGGCCGGGTCATTTAAGGCAGAGATTAACACATTCTTGATTAGCCTGGGGCATCAAAGGTTATGGGGAGAAGGCCGGGTAGTGGGGCTGATTGGGGGAAGGGATCAGCTCATGGTGAGGACAGACTTGATGGGCTATTTCTGCTCCTTTCTCTTATGACTACCCCTGGCAACACATTCCAGGCATCCCACCACACTCTGTATAAAGAAACTTACCCCTGACATCTGTAAATGTTCCCCCACTCACTTTAAAAGTGTCGGGGAAGAGTTAACACAACTGAAGCACAAATGAATTTCCAGAGGAGCTTGTAAAAACACGGTAAACGCTCAAAGAACTCAGCCAGTCTCGCAGCGTCCGTGGGAGGTAAAAATGGATCACCAACATTTCGGGCCTGAGCCCCTCTTCAGATGAGTTAGTTTGTTCAGGGTAGGGTAATACAGGGAGGTTCAAGAGCCTGGTCGCTCAAAATGAAAACAGCGTGTGCTGGTTAATGAAGGCTTAAAGAATCATTATTGGCCCACGTGTGAGACGTGAGCCGATTCATCCACCCCCCCCCCCCCCCCCCGCCACAAAGGGGAGCGGACGCAGCCCAGGACATCACAGGCAAACCCCCTCCCCACCCATCGAGAGCATCGACGGGGAACGCTGCTGTCGGGGAGCAGCGGCGATCACCAAGGATTCCATCCCGCCCAGCGCACACTCTGTTCTCGCTGCTGCCATCGGGAAAGAGCGCTTGGGGTCCCACCAGGTTCAGGAACAGCGGCTCCCCCTCCACCATCAGACTCCTCAACGACAAACTCAATCAGGGACTCGCTTAAGGACAATTAGGTGCCCTGTACTGATGTTCTTTTTGTTCTCTCTGCGTCGCACAGTCAGTTTGTTTACATCGTTATCGTTCTTTGTTTGTTTACATGTTTAGGCTGGGGACAGTTTATTTTTTCCACTACCAATTCTGCCGCGCCCGCAGGATAAAAGAATCTCAGGGTTGTATGTTCTCTGACAATAAATCCGGAATCTGAACCGCGCAGATCTCCCAGTGGCCGTCCATTTCAATTTCCCACCCCATTCCCTTGCCGACAGGTATTCCAGATTTGAACCACCCGCCAATCAGAGGAGCAGCACCTCGTCTTCCGTCTGAACCCCCTCCAACTGGGTGGTATTAACGTCGGCTTCTCATTTTCATTAAAACCTCCCCCACCTTCTTCCCCTGCTCCCCCCTTCCCTCTAGCGAATCAGATCTAATTGACACCTTTCATTTGTTGGTCTGGACTCCTCCCCCCGGCCATTCTTCATTCTGATGCTTGTACCTGTTCTTTGCTTACACCTTGAAGAAGGGCTCAGGCCCGAGACGTCTATAGTTCGCTGTGAGACCGGCTGAGCATCTCTGCGCGCTGTTCCGACCTGACCGGGCTCGGGGCTGCAGTGGTGGGCATGCAACAGGAGAGGGCAGGCCTGTCCCACTTTCCACACACAGTCACCCCGCCAGCTTCCGGATTCAGAATCAGAATTCGTTGTCACGCATTCGTTGTTTTGCAGCAGCGTCACTGAGCAAACTCACCTTAGAAAAATAAATAAAAATCGTGTCTGTGATTCATTGATCGTTCGGGAATCTGGTGGCGAAGGGGAAGAAGCCGTCCTTTAGGCTCCTGGACCTTGTCCCTGATGATGGCAGAGTGAAGAGGGCCTGACGGAGTTTATTCTTGCCCTGAGAGTTGGCAACCGGCCAGAATGCGCTCCACCTGGAGAAGTTTACGAGGGTCTTCGGCGACGTCCCGAATCTTCTCACCAAGTCTAGCCGCTGGGCGAACCTTCTTCGCCATTGCATCGACGGAGAGGCTCCAGGACCCATCCTCGGAGATGTCGACCCCCAGGAATTGGAGGTGCATGATCCCCTCGACCACTGAGCCCTGGACGGGGACCGGGTCGTGCTCCCTTGAACCCCTCCTGAAGTCCATATCTCCTGGGTTTTGCTGACGTTGAGCGCAAGGTTGTTGTCGCTTCCTCATTGCCGTCTGCGATTCTGTCGACGACCGGGGTGTTGTCGGCCGTGTTCCTGTGACCAAAACTGCACACGATGCTCCAAATTCTGCCTCACTGAGGAGCCACAACGAGGGCATCACGTTCAAAGGAAGGCGCTGGGTCAGAAGGGGCCTAGAGTAGCTTTACGGGAACAATCTCAGGGATGAGAGGGGGGGGGGGGGTGGAGAGTGTTGGAGGGTTCTGGGCCTGTATTCGCTGGGGTTTAGAAGGATAGCAGGGGATGATCTGGAAGGGAAGATGCAACTGAACCAAGAGGCTTCTCAGATTGGGGATGAGTGATGTGGAGAGGTTGGGCAAACATCTGGGGTGTCAGAGGCAGGACTGGTTCTGCCCTCAGGCCAACTAGGCATCCACCTGGGGCACAGACCTCCGAGGGGGGGGGGGGAGCTGTTGAAGAGAGATTCCAACAGCTTGGCCAGTACTCTGGGAAGGCGGAGGGATGGCACGCGCCGACTGCGCGTCAGGGACTGCACCCACCGCTTATCCCCCCCCCTCCCCCAACCCGCTCAGCCTGACCAGCACCCCTCACCCCCCCACTTCCCCAGCCCTTGGTCAGAGGCTGAGTGGAGACCTGACGCAGGTTCGTAAAACCATGGGCGCTGTGTGGATAGGAGGGACAGTCAGAATTTCTTTCCCCGGGGTAAAAGTGTCACGTGCCAGGGGAGACGTGTTTCAGGTGAGGGGGAGAAGGGCTGATGAGGAAACTCACCAGGCCTTCTTGCCTCTCTCGAAGGCCAAAGGCAGTTGACGTTTCTAGCCCAAGCCTGATGTAGATGTCTGATCGCGGTCTGGTATGGCGGGGTTGGGGGGGAGAGACATCCATGCCCTTGAGCCCTGCAAAAGGTCATGGGGGTGGCCCAGGACATCATAGGCCAATCCCTCCCCCACTGTCGAGAACATTGATGGAGGACGCTGTCGTCGGAGAGCATCAAGGACCCTCACTCAAGGGCCCAGCCCGTGCTCTGTTCTCGCTGCTGCCATCAGGAAAGAGGTTTCGGGGGCCACAAGACTCGCATCCACCAGGTTCAGGAACAGCTGCTCCCCCTCCACCTTCAGACTCCTCAACGACAAACCCAATCAGGGACTCATTTGAGGACTTGCACTTGTGCACTTTATTGATTTTCTGTTTGTTCCCTCTGTATCACACAGTCAGTTTGTTGACATTCATTATCTGTTCGCAGTTCTTTATGTGTTTACATGTTTACACTGTGTACAGTTTATTTTTTACATGACCAATTAGTGGTAATTCTGCTGCATCTGCAAGGAAAAGAATCTCGGGGTTGTATGTGATTTAATGTATGTTCTCTGACAAAGAGGTGGGGGAGGAGAGGCCAACAGATCATAAGTAGGTGGTCCAGGTGAGAGGGTAGAAGGTGAGAAGTGTGGGGGAGCGGGGGGAGCTCCCTGAATGGAGAGGGGGTGGGAAGCTGGAGGAAAGGGGAGAGAGAGAAACTGAGGGGGTGGGGGTGGGGGTTAATGGAAACCATTAACGTCAATGCCATCTGGTCAGGGGGGTGGTGCCCAGACGGAATCTAAGGCGCCGTTCACTCCCCCCCCCACTGAATGTACAGTCTGGGCAGTGCATTGTGGCCATGGTCAGACATGTCAGTGCAGGGGGGACGGGGTGGGGATTGAAGTGGTCATCCAGTAGGATGTCCTTGCTGTTGGCATGGACGGAGCGAAGGTGCTCAACAAAACGATCCCACCAGGTGTGCAGGCAAGATGGGGTTTTTTTTCTACACACGGAGCACAGTGGGTACCAGTGGTAGTGATGGCAGCAGATACAATAAAAACATCAGAACGTAAGGAACAAGAGCAGGAGTCGGGCATTTGGCCTGTCGAACCTGTTCCGCCATTCAATGAGATCATGGCTGATCTGATGATGGACTCATCTCCACCCACCTGCCTTTTCCCCATATCCCTTAATTCCTCCACTATGTAAAAATCCATCCAAACTTGTCTGAAATCTATTGACTGAGGTCACTTCCACTGCTTCAATGTGAATTCCTATTATCTGGGACAAGCAGTTCCTCCTCATCTCTGTAATAAATCTACTCCCCTGGATCCTGAGGCTGTGTCCCCTAGTTCTGGTCTCCTCACCAATGGGAACAACTTACCTCTCTCGATCTTATCTCTTCCTTTCAATAATTTTATACGTTTCTATAAGATCCCCACTCATTCTTCTAAATTCCAGCAAAAACAGTCCCAAACGATTTGATCTCACCTCAGAGGCCGAGCCCCCACCCTCCCCATCTACAGAATCCACCTGGTGATCCTCCTCTGCACCGTCTCCAAAGCCAGTCCGTCCTTCCTCAAGTCAGGAGACCAGAACCGCACGCAGTCCCCCCCGGGCAACATGCGCCATTAACCGGAGTGAAGGGGGGACCCACACTATTTTGAGTTTAGTTGGCTTCTCCTGCTGCGCCCCCCCACCAAAAAGGGAATGGCCACTCCAGACAACACTTGTGGTGATACCACCACTGGACAGTCTGGGACTATCCGCACTCCTGCACTGCCCGCTGCAGGGGGAAGCCCACTGTACCTGCAGAGAGGTCACCCACCTATTCCCTTCCAATCACCGGCCCTGTATAAAGGCTCCTGTTGGCCCTTGGGTAGGAGCAGAGCTCATGGAGCCAGAAAGGATACTGGACCTTGGACACAAGTTTTAAGCTAATTAAAACCTTCGTAGTTTGTTCGCCTTGCAGCGCTGGGCACCATCTGGCTTAAAGAGAATGAGTTTATTGTCATACACAGAAGTGCCATGCACAGATGCACTGGAATTCCCACTTGCTGCAGGTATGGTGGGGCTTTTAAAAAAAACACTGCACAGAAGGGGAGACTGAAGGTAGATACTCCCGTCATGGCCTCCTCTACATCGAAGAGACTGAATGAAGACTGGGAGATTGCCTTGTTCAGCCCCTCAGCTCTGTCCGCCGCAACCCAGTGGCTGCCCATTTCAATTCCCTGCCTCATTCCCCTAACAACGTGGCTGGCCACAGCCTCGCGCACTGCCAGACTGAGGCTGCCCACGAACTGGAGGAACAACATCTTCCAGCTTCTATTAGGTCCCCCCCACCCCGGATTCCCCTCACGTCTCTCCCCTTCCCATTTTCCTATTTCTTCTTTCCTCTTGTTCTGTCCTTCTGTCTCCTTCCCCCCAGTTCTGTATTCACAGATCCACGCATTAGTCAGCCAAAGACTGTTTACATACTTCTGTTCTATTCTTCCCATCCCAGGCTCCACTATGTGTCTGCCACCAATTACGGGGATGGCGGGTTTAACCCCGGTGGGAGCCCTGCACCCTCTAGAAGGCAGCATAACAATCCAGCGTTCAGCGTACATGGTCCATGGCCCAAGTGAGCGTATGGTGGTCCAGCCCGCGGCTCCACGCACTCACTGGTGAGCTGCACTGGCGACAGTTCGCGATACCACACCATGTGCCCGCTCGACCCGCGATGCAGCTGCTATGCCATGTCGATCGTGGCAATCCGGATCAGGGTGAGGGTAGAACGGGTGTGTGTGAGAGTTGTCCTGAACCTGGAGGGGCTGGTCTTCAGGCTCCTGCACCTGCTGCCCAAAGGGAGGTGCGAGAAGAGGTTGTGCCAAAGGCGAAGGAGTCAGATACCTTGTTGGGGCAGCATCTGACATAGACATCTGTAGTGGGCGGGAGGTCGGGGCCCGTGATGGGCCTGGCCATATCCTGGTGCCTTCTGCTTTCCTGGCCACTCGAATTCCCAAACCCGGTTGTGGGTGATAGAACCAGTCAGGTGCTGGGAGATGGGATGAATATGAGCACATGCCCTCCCATCAACATGAACTCTCCTGTCCCTTCTCTCTCTTTCTTCTGTCCTCTTCATCTGTCCATCTCACAATGCCCTCTCTCTCCCATTTCTGGCTCTCACCTCCCTTTCCCTTTCCTTCTCTCCAGTGGTCCTTTCCCGCTCTTTCACGTTCCACGCTCTATGCCTCCCGGACTCCACAGTTGATCCAATTTTGGCCTCAACCCCACTCTCTCCTCATGGCCCAGCCTCCTTTGTAAATGCAGTATCCGTCAGGAGACCATTGGTGATATTGGCCTACAGGGGGAAAAGGATGGGTTGGTGGGGAGTGAGGTTGATGAATTACACAGACCCTTTCAATCTCTCTCTCTCACCCCCTCTCTGACCCTATCTCTCTTTTTCTCTGGCCCTATTTCTCTCTCTTCCTCTCCCCCTCTCCGTCTCTCTGTCCGCCAGCAGCCACTGGATCCCCAGTACTGCCGTGCTTTCTGGCCACGGTGGGGGGCACCAGGAGTGGGAACGGGGCAGATCAGCCAAGGTCATCTGCTGAGCCCAGGTCAATCCATTCAGACAGAGAGAGCGCTGAGGGTGGCGAAGCTGGATGGAGGAGAAGGGGAGGGGTGATGCCCTCTGCCAGGGGCAGCGGGCTTGCCCACTGTCAAATCAGACAAGGAGCACGGGTCACTGGCTCTCGCCCTCCCTTTCCCCTCATCTCCCAGGCATAGGACTGGAAGGCCTTGCAACGAGCCGAGTTGGCATTCATCAGGCTTTGCTTTCACCCACCACCCAAGCCAGGCCCTCCACCCTGCTACCATTGGGGAGGAGGTCTAGGAGCCCGAAGGCGAGCATCCAGGATGGCTTCTTTCCTTTCTGCCACCAGATTCCTGAACGACAGACACGGCCTCCCTCTCTTCTTCTGCATGAATTTATTTATTTTTTAAAATGTGATTTCTTGCAGTTTTGCACCTGTAACACTGCTGCAAAACAACACGTTTCATGACGTATTCACGACAATTAATTGCGAGGAGGAGGGGATGAGGAGGAGGGGAGGACAGGGATGGAGGGGGGAGAGGGGAAGGAGGAGGAGAAAAGGGGGAGAGGGGAAGGGGAAGGGGAAAAGGGAGAGAGGGAAAGGGGAAGAGGGGAAAGGGAAGAGGGGAAGGAGGAGAAAAGGGGAGAGAGGAGCAAGGAGGGGAAAGGGGAGGGGAGGAGGAAGGGAACTGGGAGAGGGGGAAGGAGGAGGTAAGATGAAGGAGGGAGAGGGGTGGAGGAAGGAGGGGAAAGGTAGGGGAGGGGAGGGGAGGAGGAGAGGAGGAGGAGGAGAGGGGGAGAGGGAGAGGAGGAGAGGGAGGGGAGGAGGAGAGGGAGGGGAGGAGGAGAGGGAGGGGAGGAGGAGAGGGAGGGGAGGAGGAGAGGAAAGGGAAGGGAGGGAGAGGGGAAGGAGGAGAGGGGAGAGGGAGGGGTAAAGGGGAGGGGAAGGTGGAGGAGAAAAGGGGAGAGAGGAGGAGAAAGGGGGAGAGGGGAAGGGAAAAGAGGGAGAGGGGAAAGAATGGGGAAAAGGGGAGAGGGGAAGGAGATGGGGAAAAGGGGGAGAAGGTGGGGAGAGGGAAGGGGAAAAGGGGGAGAGGGGAAAAGGGGGAGAGGGGAAAAGGGGGAGAGGGGAAAAGGGGGAGAGGGGAAAAGGGGGAGAGGGGAAAAGGGGGAGAGGGGAAGAGGGGGAGAGGGGGAGAGGGGGAGAGGGGAAAAGGGGGAGAGGGGGAGAGGGGAAATGGGGGAGAGGGGAAGAGGGGGAGCGGGGAAGAGGGGGTGCGGGGAAGAGGGGGAGCGGGGAAGAGGGGGAGCGGGGAAGAGGGGGAGCGGGGAAGAGGGGGAGCGGGGAAGAGGGGGAGCGGGGAAGAGGGGGAGCGGGGAAGAGGGGGAGCGGGGAAGAGGGGGAGCGGGGAAGAGGGGGAGCGGGGAAGAGGGGGAGCGGGGAAGAGGGGGAGCGGGGAAGAGGGGGAGCGGGGAAGAGGGGGAGCGGGGAAGAGGGGGAGCGGGGAAGAGGGGGAGCGGGGAAGAGGGGGAGCGGGGAAGAGGGGGAGCGGGGAAGAGGGGGAGCGGGGAAGAGGGGGAGCGGGGAAGAGGGGGAGCGGGGAAGAGGGGGAGCGGGGAAGAGGGGGAGCGGGGAAGAGGGGGAGCGGGGAAGAGGGGGAGCGGGGAAGAGGGGGAGCGGGGAAGAGGGGGAGCGGGGAAGAGGGGGAGCGGGGAAGAGGGGGAGCGGGGAAGAGGGGGAGAAGGGGAAGAGGGGGAGAAGGGGAGAGGGGGAGAGGGGGAAAGGGGAAGAGGGGAAGAGGGGGAGAGGGGGAGAGGGGAAGAGGGGGAGAGGGGGAGAGGGGGAGAGGGGGAGAGGGGAAGAGGGGAAGAGGGGGAGTGGGGAAGGGAAAAGGAGGGGAAGGGAAAAGGAGGAGAGGGGAAGGGAAAAGGAGGAGAGGGGAAGGGAAAAGGAGGAGAGGGGAAGGGAAAAGGAGGAGAGGGGAAGGAGGAAGGGGAAGAGGGGAGAGAGGAAGGAGGAGGGGAAATGGGGGAAAGAGAAAGGAGGGGGGGAAGGGAGAGGGGAAGGGGAGATGAAAAGGGGAAAGGAGAAGGGAAAAAGGGAGAGGGGGAAAGGAGGAGGAGGAGAGAAAGGTGGCTTGGGGAGGGGAAAGGAGGAAAAGGGAGGGTAAGATGAAGGAGGGAGATGGGTGATGGAAGAGGGAGGGGTAAGAGGAGAGCGGGAAAGGAGGATAAATGGGGAGGAGTGGAGGGGGAAGGGAGGGGAGGAGGAGAGGGGGAAGGGAGGGGAGGAGGAGAGGGGGAAGGGAGGAGGAGAGGGGGAAGGGAGGAGGAGAGGGGGAAGGGAGGAGGAGAGGGGGAAGGGAGGAGGAGAGGGGGAAGGGAGGAGGAGAGGGGGAAGGGAGGAGGAGAGGGGGAAGGGAGGAGGAGAGGGGGAAGGGAGGAGGAGGGGGGGAAGGTAGGAGGAGGGGGGAGGGGAGGAGGAAAGGGGGAAGGAAGGAGATGGAGTGGGGAGGAAGAGAGGGGGGAGGAGAGGGAGAGGGAAGGAGGAAGCCGGGGGAGGAGAGAGAGAGAGAGAGAGAGTGTGTCCATCCTGGCTGCCGCCGACAGACGCTGCCGGCCGATCCGGCCTCTCTCCCCCCGCAGATGCGTCTCGGAGGACGATCCGAATGGGAGAAGGTCACTGACTCGTCCCCGGAGCGGCTGTGGCAGGAGGTAAGGACCCCTCCCCAGCCCTGCAGCAGCGAGGAGGAGGGGAGCGGGGCTCTGAGCCGGGGGGCTGCAGTAATACTGCAGCCGGGAGAGATGGAGACACGGGATCGGCGCAGGGAGACGCCGTGACCGCTCCCCTCCACCCCCTCACACCCCACCTCGGGGGGTGCACCCAGCCCCTCGCCCGTCGGCTGCAGGACGGGACGGTGGGGGGCTGGGTAAGTGAAAGGGTGGGGGCGAGGGGAGTCTCCGTTGGGCTAAAGAGGGGAGCAGCCCCCCCCCCTCCCCTTTCTCCATTGCCGGGACCAGCCCGGGGGGGTGGGGGGGGGGGTGATGGATATTGTACCTCTCCTCCCCTCGGCCTGGATATTCACCCACATCAGGAGGCTTGGGGGCCGAAATCCCCTCCCCTCCACCGAGCAGCGACCCTTTTGTTATACCCCGCCTTGCTGGCTGCTGGTCATTTTAAATAAGCACTGTTCCCCCCCCGCCCTGGACAGCAGCGCGCAGGCCCTTCGGCCCACGATGTGGTGCCCGATTGTGTGAACCCTCACAGGGATCTAACCCTTCTCAGACCCTTCGCCCATCCATGGAAGAGGCTTTTAAATGCCCCCAATGTTCCATCCTCCACTGTCACCCCCTGACAAGGCGGTTCCAGGCCCCCACTACACTCTGTTTATCCCTGATATCTCTGCAACCCTCTATCTTACATCCATCTGCCTGTCTGAGTCTCTTAGATGCCCCCAATGTTCCAGCCCCCACCATCACCCTCTGGCGAAGCAGTTCCAGGCCCCCACTACTCTCTGTTTACCCCTGACATCACTGTAACCCTTTATTTTTCATCCACCTGCCTGTCTGAGAGTCTCTTAAATGCCCCCAGTGTTCCAGCCTCCACCGTCAACCCCAGGCGAGGCGTTCCAGGCCCCGCCACCCCCTGGTGAGGCGGTTCCAGACCCCCACTACTCTCTGTTTACCCCTGATATCTTTGTAACCCTCTATCTTACATCCATCTGCCTTCTGAGAGCCTCGTAAAAGCCCCTGATGTTCCAGCTTCCACCGCCACTCCCTGGCGAGGCATTCCCTACCCCTCACTTCTGTCTGTGTACAAAACTTAGCCCTGACATCTCTGTAACCTTCATCTTACATCCATCTGCCTGTCTGAGAGTCTGTTAAATGCCCCAAATGTTCCAGCCTCCACTGTCACCCCCTGGTGAGGTGTTCCAGGCCCCTCACAATTCTCTGCGTAAAAAAAATCTGTAACCTGTTGTAACCCATGACGAACTTCTACACTGTGCACGACACCTTCATGTAATTTCCAAACTTGCTGATCCATCCTTCTACCCCTTCATCCAGGTCACTTATGAAAGAGCAGGGGAGTACCTGCAGAACTCTAGTCCCTGGCCTCCAGGGAGAATACCTTCCACCGAGCCTGCTTTCTGCGGGCAAGTCAGTTCAGAATCCACATGGCTGAGGTTCCACGGACCCCCGCCTCATGAATGAATCTACCATGGGGGGGACTAGAAAAAAGCCTTATTGAAATCCCGTACACACCACCTCACAGTGTCTGATCTCGGAAGCCAAGCAGGCTGAGGCCTGGTCAATACTCGGAGGGGAGAATGCCTGGGAACACCAGGTTGCTGTAGGTTTCCGTGAGGGAGCGCTGGACAAAGTGACGACCCAGTCTGCCTTACAGTCTTTCTCTTTGGCTTGGCTTCGCGGACGAAGATTTATGGAGGGGGTAAAAGTCCACGTCAGCTGCAGGCTTGTTTGCCTTACAGTAGACAAAAGTTAAAGAATTTCATGTATGTTACATTCTAAATGTAGTATTCCGTGACCTTATTACATGTTTACCCTGTGTACAGTTTATTTTTTGTGCTACCAATTCTAAATGCAGTATTACATAACAATAATGGAACCTTTACCTTTCGACTGTCCTGCCCTCATCAATTTCTTTTGTCAGTTCCTCAAGAAACATCATTGGGCTCGTGAGGCACGACTTACCCCTCACAAGGCCGTGCTGACTATTCCCGAGAAGGCTCTGCTGTTCCCAGGAATCCCCTCCAATAGTTTGCCCACCACTGACGCAAGACTCACCGGCCCCTAATTCCCAGGATTCTCCCAATTACCATTTTTTTTAAACAGGGGGACCACACTTGCCGTTCTCCAAACCCTCCCGCACCTCCCCTGTGGCCAGGGAGGAGGCAAATGCCATTGCCAGTGCCCCCAGCTATCTCAACCTGAGGCAACCTGGTCTTATCCCGGGAATTTATCATTAAAAAGATCTAGCACTTCCTCTTTCTTAACCCCAACATACTCCAGCTCAAAAGCCTGATATATACTGACCTCAAATTGACTGACATCCCTCTCTCTGATGAACACTGAAGCAAAGTATTCCTTTGGGATCTTCCCTATCCCCTCTGCCACCAGGCACACATTACCTTTTATCCTCCTTCATACAGAGAAGGCCTAGGGCAGTGGTTCTCAACCTTTCTCCTTCCACTCACATCCCACTTTAAGTCATCCCGATGCCGTCGGGGCTCTGTGATTAGCCAGGGGTTGCTTAAGGTGGGATGTGGGTGGGAAGGGAATGTTGAGAATCACTGCTCAAGGCCCGATATTTTGCTTGAGAAAACTTGTCATTGGCCCACTGTCCTTTGGAGCTCTGAAACCGTGCACATAGAGTCAATAAGGGACGGTTAAAACAGCGGCTTTCAAACTTTTTCTTCCCACCTTGAGCAACCCCT
Source organism: Narcine bancroftii (assembly GCF_036971445.1). Classification (NCBI taxonomy): domain Eukaryota; kingdom Metazoa; phylum Chordata; class Chondrichthyes; order Torpediniformes; family Narcinidae; genus Narcine; species Narcine bancroftii. The sequence goes on from NC_091470.1 coordinate 202,698,539, forward strand.
GACTAATCACAGAGCACTGATGACATTGGGATGAATTAAAGTGGGATGTGAATGGAAAGAAAATGTTTGAAAACCCCTACTTTAGGGTTTTAAATTTAAGTTTTAATTTTGAGACGATATCGAGCCCTTTCAACCCATGAGCCCTGCCGCCCAATTATACCCAATTAACCTACACCCCCAGTACATTTGGAAACTGGAGCAACCCATGTAGGCACAGGGAGAACGAAGAACATTTTCCTTAATCCTACTTGCTCAGACCTTGAGCCTCTTTCCTCTCTCCCCTAAGTTGTTTTCTGTGACTGTATAATGTTCAGGAGCCTTCCTGGCGTTTGCTTCCCAAACCTTAAATAGGCTTCCTTCTTCCCCTTAATTAGCTGACTTGCCTCTTTTGTCAACAAAGGTTGCCTTACCCTACCATCTTGTCCCTGTCTCAGTGTGACAGGCCTATCCAGAGCCCCGCACATCTGTTCCCAATTTATTCTCCCAAGTCCCTGTCTCATCCCATCATAATTAGCCCTTCCCCAATTAAAACACTCTACCATTCTGCCTACTCCTATCATCATGCATAGCCACGCAGAAGGGTCAGGGAGTTGTGATCGCTGTCACCGAAATGCTCCCCCAGCAAGAAGTCTGTCATTGGTGCATCTTGCCCACCAGGTTGTCAGTGCTAAAGGGCTGCTCTGAGAATTCTGGAGCATCTGTACGCTGGGCTTATGACAGTAACATCTTGCCGTCATCCAAAAAATGTATTTTTAAAAATTTAAACATACAGCACGGTAACAGGACGTGAGTCTATTCCGCCCAATTTATACCCACTTAACCTACTTCCCCGGTATGGTTCAAAGGGTGGGAGGAAACCAGAGCCCGCATGGAAAGCCCATGAAGACTTGGGAGAATGTACCAATTCATTATAGACATGCAGGATTCGAATTCCAGCCCTGATCACTGTAACAGCATTGTGCTAACTATTCAGGGGTGCATTTGGAGGGAGCTTCACTCTGTGTCTACCCTACGAGTGTGTGATGGGACAGTGCGGAGGGAGCTTCACTCTGTTTCTACCCTACGAGTGTGTGATGGGAAGGTGCGGAGGGACTTCACTATGTGTCTAGCCTACAAGTGTGTGATGGGACGGTGCAGAGGGAGCTTCACTATATGTCTACCCTACGAAGGTGTGATGGGATGGTGCAGAGGGAGCTTCACTCTGTGTCTACCCTATGAATGTGTGATGGGATGGTGCGGAGGGAGCTTCATTCTGTGTCTACCCTACGAGTGTGTGATGGGACGGTATGGAGGGAGCTTCACTATGTGTCTACCCTATGTGTGATGGGACAGTGTGGAGGGAGCTTCACTCTGTGTCAACCCTACGAGTGTGTGATGGGATGGTGCAGAGGGAGCTTCACTATGTGTCTAGCCTACAAGTGTGTAATGGAACGGTGCAGAGGGAGCTTCACTCTATGTCTACCCTACGAGTGTGTGATGGGACGGTACGGAGGGAGCTTCACTATGTGTCTACCCTATGTGTGATGGGATGGTGCGGAGGGAGCTTCACTATGTGTCTACCCTACGAGTGTGTGATGGGACGGTACGGAGGGAGCTTCACTATGTGTCTACCCTATGTGTGATGGGACGGTGTGGAGGGAGCTTCACTCTGTGTCTACCCTACGAGTGTGTGATGGGATGGTGCAGAGGGAGCTTCACTATGTGTCTAGCCTACAAGTGTGTGATGGGACGGTGCAGAGGGAGCTTCACTCTATGTCTACCCTACGAGTGTGTGATGGGACAGTGCGGAGGGAGCTTCACTATGTGTCTACCCTACGAGTGTGTGATGGGACGGTACGGAGGGAGCTTCACTATGTGTCTACCCTACGAGTGTGTGATGGGATGTTGCGGAGGGAGCTTCACTATGTGTCTAGCCTACAAGTGTGTGATGGGACGGTGCAGAGGGAGCTTCACTCTATGTCTACCTTACAAGTGTGTGATGGGATGGTGCGGAGGGTGTTTCACTATGTGTCTACCCTACGAGTGTGTGATGGGACGGTACGGAGGGAGCTTCACTATGTGTCTACCCTATGTGTGATGGGATGGTGCGGAGGGAGCTTCACTATGTGTCTACCCTACGAGTGTGTGATGGGACGGTACGGAGGGAGCTTCACTATGTGTCTACCCTATGTGTGATGGGACGGTGTGGAGGGAGCTTCACTCTGTGTCTACCCTACGAGTGTGTGATGGGATGGTGCAGAGGGAGCTTCACTATGTGTCTAGCCTACAAGTGTGTGATGGGACGGTGCAGAGGGAGCTTCACTCTATGTCTACCCTACGAGTGTGTGATGGGACAGTGCGGAGGGAGCTTCACTATGTGTCTACCCTATGAGTGTGTGATGGGACGGTACGGAGGGAGCTTCACTATGTGTCTACCATACGAGTGTGTGATGGGGCGGTGTGGAAGGAGCTTCACTCTGTATCTACCCTAGGAGTGTGTGATGGAACGGTGTGGAGGGAGCTTCACTCTGTGTCAACCCTACGAGTATGTGATGGGACGGTGTGGAGAGAGCTTCACTGTGTGTCTACCCTACGAGTGTATGATGGGACGGTGCGGAGGGAGCTTCACTCTGTGTCTACACTGTGCACTGAAAGTGTGAGACGGGAGGGGGCAGAGAGAACTTCACGCTATATCTAACCCATGGTCTGGGAGTATGTGATGGGATGGTGCGGAGAGAGCTTCATTCTGTGTCTGACCCAGGAAGTGTGTGATGGGGCGGTGTGCAGAGAGCTTCACTCTGTGTCTTACTCTGGGAGTGTGTGACGGGACGGTGTGGAGGGAGCTCCACTCTGTGTCTGACCCCGGGTATGTTTGATGGGGTGGTGCGGAGGGAGCATCACTCAGTGTCTGATCCCGGGAGTGTGATGGAATGGTATGGAGGGAGCTTCACTCTGTGTCTGATCCCAGGAGTGTGTGATGGGATGGTGTGCAGGGAGCTTAACTTTGTGTCTGACCCCTGGAGTGTGTGACAGAACGGGGCGGAGAGAGCTTCACTCTGTGTCTGACCCCGGGAGTGTGTGATGGGGTGGTGTGCAGGGAGCTTCACTCTGTGTCTGACCCTGGGAGTGTGTGATGGGACGGTGCGGAAGGAGATCCACTCTGTGTCTGACCCCGGGAGTGTGTGATGGGGTGGTGCGGAGGGAGCTTCACTCAGTGTCTGACCCCGGGAGTGTGATGGGATGGTATGGAGGGAGCTCTACTCAGTGTCTGATCCCGGGAGTGTGTAATGGGGTGGTGTGCAGGGAGCTTCACTCTGTGTCTGACCCTGAGAGTGTGTGATGGAGCGGTGTGCAGGGAGCTTCACTTTGTGTCTGACCCTGGGAGTGTGTGATTGGACGGTGTTGAGGGTGCTCCACTCTGTGTCTGACCCCGGGTATGTTTGATGGGGTGGTGCGGAGGGAGCTTCACTCAGTGTCTGATCCCGGGAGTGTGTGATGGTATGGTGTGGAGGGAGCTTAACTTTGTGTCTGACCCCGGGAGTGTGTGACAGAACGGGGTGGAGAGAGCTTCACTCTGTGTCTGACCCCGGGAGTGTGTGATGGGGTGGTGTGCAGGGAGCTTCACTCTGTGTCTGACCCTGGGAGTGTGTGATTGGACGGTGCGGAAGGAGATCCACTCTGTGTCTGACCCCGGGAGTGTGTGATGGGGTGGTGCGGTGGGAGCTTCACTCAGTGTCTGACCCCGGGAGTGTGATGGGATGGTATGGAGGGAGCTCTACTCAGTGTCTGATCCCGGGAGTGTGTAATGGGGTGGTGTGCAGGGAGCTTCACTCTGTGTCTGACCCTGGGAGTGTGTGATGGGGCGGTGTGCAGGGAGCTTCACTTTGTGTCTGACCCTGGGAGTGTGTGATTGGACGGTGTGGAGGGTGCTCCACTCTGTTTCTGACCCCGGGAGTGTGTAATGGGGCAGTGCAGAGGGAGCTTCACTCAGTGTCTGATCCCGGGAGTGTGATGGGATGGTATGGAGGGAGCTTCACTCTGTGTCTGATCCCAGGAGTGTGTGATGGGATGGTGTGGAGGGAGATTCACTCTGTGTCTGACCCCACGAGTGTGTGATGGGACGGTGCGGAGGGCGATTCACTCTGTGCGCATGCTGATCCTGAGTCTAATACAGAACTAACACAGCCAGATCCATCACAGGCTCCGACCTCCCATCCATCTACCAGAAGGTAGCCGATTCCAGCAAGGTGCCTCTTCACCCTGGTCACAACCTCCTCTAACTGCGCCCTTCAGGCAGAAGGTGCCGAAACCTGACCAGCACCTCTCCGTTCTAAAACAGTTTATTCCCAATAGCTCATGGATTGCCAGACTGAGACCACCCAGAAACTAGAGGGACAACACCTCACCTTCCAACTGGGCCCCTTCAAATTGGATGGCATTAACATCAACTTTGGTTTCCATTAAAACCCCTCCCCCTTCTCCTGTGACCTTTCCCCCTCTTCTCTCTCTCTCTCCTTCCTTTCCCTCTATCTCCTTTCATGTAGCCAAAATCAGTTCTCGCCTCTTATTATATACCTCTTAACACCTTTTGACTGTTGTTCTGGACTCCTCCGCCTGCCTGTCTTCAGTCTTCCTCTTTTCTTCTTCTACCATGAGGACGGGCTCATGTCTGAAACATCAATAATATATCTTTACCTCCTGTGGAAGCTGCGAGACTGGCCGAGTTCCTCCAGCGTTTACTGTGTGTGCTTCATCTGCAGACTTTCGTCTTCCCAGCAGCTATCAGGCTCTGAACCTCCGCTTGTTACACTGATCAGGAACTGCTCCCACACCACAGGAGGACTGTCTGCACTTTTCATCCCCATTTTCTAAAAGAACATTTATTACCGACGTAAAACACTCAGGTCTCTGGACACCATGACTGAAGTAAAAACACAACGCTGGAGTCTGACAGATTATGTTATATTTTATATTATGTAGAGCTGTGTTTTTTGGAAGATGGATTGTGGGGTTTTAGTTAGGTCACAAACAGATACAAACACTTAAAAAACAGATCTCATTATAAAATGCAAGAGTTATGCATAAGGTGGTGCCTAAAAGTCTGCAAAGACAATAGACTCCTGTGCTGGAGATTTTCACAACAAGGTGCAATTGGAAGGGCCCATCTCAGGAAACAAAGGTAAGTTTGCTCATGAATTGATTTTGGGAGTCAACAAGCTATTTTGGTGGAATGTGCTGTTTTAGGAAGGTCAAGCAGAGAGAGCCAAACAGATTTTTTTTCTCTGAGTGTGACAGAGAGAGAGAGAGAGAGATACTGCGGGTTTTCTGCAGTGACTTTTGGAAGTTTGTTTGAAACCCCATTTTGAAGACTGGTTGTGAGTTCTGAGTTCAGCCTGTTCAAAGTCCTGTGGTCCATACAAGAAGAGATGGCTGGCTGTATAGTGTTTCACCTGAGATAAGGGGAACAGAAATGGAACTCTGCAGTGGAGAACCTGGAGAACCTTAATGAGGCAAATTTCTTCGGCAAGACACTGAAGTGGCTGATCAGAAGGAATCAGTGTGTGTGTGTCCAACGAGCAACAAATCTCTATCTGAAATTCGACAAGAACCTTCCTGAGCGGTGACCATTTACCTTTCAAGCACGAAAGCCTGGCGAAGATTCATAAATGTTAAATTCTGTGCACAGTATAAGAATTGCCTGATACTGGTGAATTTGGAGGAGTGGGTAGTGAGATTGGACTGTGTACGAAATAACTTTTCTTAGGAGGGGGTTAGGTTAAGTTCAATAGTAATAAGTTAAAGTTTGATCCTGTTTTTTATGTTTTTAAAAAAATTAAAAGTAACTTTTGTTTAAGTAATCATTTGTCTTGGTGAATTTCTCTTGCTGCTGGGTATTGGGGACCTCTGGGCCTGTCACAGGAGAAACTCATCAGGTCAGACAGCATACTAAAGGTGCATAACCAACATTTCAGACACGAGCCCTTCCTCAAGGTATGGGCCAGTGAGAGAGAATCCCACAGAATTCCCTTCGGAGAGCAAAGGAGAACTTCTTCAGGCCAGGCATCCCTCCAAGAGATCTCAGAGTATTGCAGTAGACAGGAGTAAAACACGATAGTCTGCAGACACCGTGACTAAAGTAAAAACACAGTGCTGGAGAAACTCAGCGTTTTATACAGCAAAAATTGAGATACATACCCAACGATTCAGACTCGAGCACCTTCATCAGTTTATTACTGATCTGTTCTGGGACCCCCTGCTCTTTGCAGTTCTTAAAAATGACCTGGATGAAGAGGCGGAAGGATGGGTCAGTCAGTTTGCAGATGACACGAAGGTTGGAGGAGTCGTGGATGGAGCTGAAGGTCGTGGTAGGTTACAAAAGTATGCAGAGTTGGGCGGAGAAGTGACAGATGGAGTTCAGTCTGGATAAGTGTGAGGTGATGCATTTTGGAAGGACAAACTAGAAGGCTGAGTCCAGGGTTAATGGTGGAGGAACATTAACAGTGCGGAGAAACATAGGGACTCTGGGGTCTGTATTCATGAATCTCTCAAAGTCATCGCTCAGGTTGATAGGATAGTTAAGATGGTCTATGGGATGTTGAACTTCATTCATTGGGGGATTGAGTTCAGGAGTCGAGAAGTCATGTTGCAATTCTACAAATCTCTGGTAAGGCCATACTTGGAGTATTGTGTTTTGTTCTGGTCACCTCATTATAAGAAGGATGTGGAAACTATGAAGAGGAGGCAGAGAAGATTCACCAGGATGTTGTCTAAGAGCTGGGTCTTTTTTCTTTGGAGCATAGAAGAATGAGAGGGGACTGAATAGAGGTCCTCAAGATTATAAAAGGTATTGATAAGGTGGGCGGCCAACGCCTGTTTCCCAGGATGGGAATAGCAAGAAAACAAAGTGAAGGGAGGGAAGTTTAGGGGAGACATTTTTTCTTTTACACAGATAGTTGTGGGGGCCTGGAACACCTCGCTAGGGGTTGGTGGTGGAGGAGGCTGGAATATGACACATGTATGGAAGAAAAATAGAGGGCTGAATTTGGTGATTTTTGTTGATAGGAATGTATGGGTCAGTACAAGATTGAGGGCTGAAGAGCCTGTACTGTGCTGTAATGTTTATGTATAAATTTCCTTTTTTAACTTCTCATGTGAGGTTTTCTTTACAAGCACCTCGTCTACAACGAGTGGGAATTTCGATGCATGTGTACATTGTGCAATGTGTATGACAATAAACTGTTACCTCTGACCACAGGTGGGGTGGGCTCCTGGATTTTTCCCCCCGCTGGCCCCTGGAAGATGTCAAGTGGTCTTCAGGATGCAGCCATCACCAGCTTTCTGCAGTTCATCGAGGAGAAGGGTGTGAAGGCATACAACTCGCTGTCGGGACTGGGCTGCCGCAGTGAGCGGGTCAGTCGCTGCCTGCGCCAGGAGATGAACCTCCTGTACCGGAAGACCAAGGCGGAGTGGAGGCACCGGGAGGAGGAGCCGAAAAAAGGGTGAGCAGCTTCCAGGCAGCCCCATCAGGCCACGGAGACCGTGGTACAGTGGGGGGGCGGACCCCAGAGGATGGGCTGGAGCTCTCCCCGCCGGGGTGCTGGAGGGTCTCGGTTGGGCAGAGTCCATGGAGGGAGACAGATCAGGCACCCCTTTGCCCGGCAGGGGGAGGGTAGCCTAGAGGTGATGGACAGAAGGTGTGTGGGGAGAGAGGGGAAGAGAGAGAAACCACTCGGTGGAGGGGGAGAGAGAGATGAGTCAAGGGAGAGACCATTGGGGAAGATAGAGAGAGGTAGAGGGAGAAACCATTGGGAGAGAGGGAGAGAGAGAGAAAGACAGCTAGAGGGAAAGAAAAAAGTCACAGCTTTGCTAACCTTGCCTCATAACACTTGATTCCTAATCCAGGCAACATCCGGGTGAATCTCCTCTTCGCCCTCTCCATGGCTTCCACATCCTTCCTGTAATGACGTGACCAGAACTGAACACAAGTATTGGTCTCACCAGAGATTTGTAGAGTTGCAACATGACTTCTCGACTCCTGAACTCAATCCCCAACTAATGAAGCCCAGCCTCCCATAGGCCTTCTGTGGGGCAATTATGAGGGATGTATGGATTTGGACCTCAAGGTCCCTCTGTTCATCCACACTCTTAAATAACCGACCATTCACCCTGTCCTCAGCATCCTGGTTTGTCCCACCTCACACTGATCTGGACTGAAGTCCATCTGCCACTTCTCCGCCCGACTCTGCATCCTGTCGATATCCTCTTGTGACCTACGACCACCTTCAGCTCCATCCACAACTCCTCCAACCTTCGTATCATCCACAAACTTACTGGCCTATCCTTCCCACCTCATCATCCAGGTCATTTATAAAAATCACAAAGAGCAGGGGAGAACTTAGAACACTACAGCACAGCACAGGCCCTTCGGCCCACAATGTTGTGCCAACTCAATGAACCAAACCTTTCCTCATACCTCTAGTTTCCTTTCCTATTCCCCGTGATGGGTTTCACCCTGCCTCTTGTTCCAACCCAGACTCTCCCAGGGGCTGCTTAGCTTTCCAATAAGCCAGGACAATGAGGGGGCCAAGGGCGGGGGGGTGTCTTTGTGCTTCACCACCGGCGGGTAACTTGCGTTCATGGTGGGGTGGGCGAGTTTGCTTTGCGAGCCGTCTGGCAATGTATCCCAGCCACAGCCCCACAAGTCGGGCACAGTGCGGAGTTAACAGAGAGAGTGGGAACAGAGATAAGGCAACATTGATTCACTGGTGTGGGGCACATTCAGGAGACTGATAACAGTGGGAAAGCATCTGTCCCTGAACCAGACGATTAGTGGCCTCCCACTCGTGAATCTTCTTGGAGTTGATGGAGGGGAGGGGATGTGTGATGGAGGGGAGGGGTGTGTGTGATGGAGTTGACAGAGGGGAGGGAAAGGGGTGTGGGAGTTAACAGAGGGGAGGGGGTGTGTGATGGAGTTGACGGAGGGGAGGGGGTGTGTGATGTTGATGGAGGGGATGAGGGTGTGATGGGGAGGGGTGTGTGATGGAGTCGACAGGGGAGGGGTTTGATGGAGTGGAGGAGGGTGTGTGATGGAGTTGACGGGGGTTTGGTTGTGATGGAGGGGAGGGGTGTGCGTGATGGAGTCGATAGAGTGGGGTGCATGTGGTGGAGGGGAGGGGGTGTGCAATGGAGTTGATGGAAGGGTAGGGGTGTTTGGTGGATTGGAGGGGGGTGTGTGATGGAGGGAAGGGGTTGTGTGATGGAGTTGATGGAGGGGAGGAGGGTGTGATGGAGGGGAAAGGGGTGTGTGATGTTGATAAAGGGGAAAGGGATGTGTGATGGAGTCGAAAGAGGGGAGGGATTGTTTGATGGAGTGGAGGAGGGTGTGTGATGGAGTTGACAGGGGGGTTTGTGTGTGATGGAGGGGAGGGGTGTGCAATGGAGTTGATGGAAGGGTAGGGATGTTTGGTGGATCGGAGAGGGTGTGTGATGGAGAGGAGGGGGTGTGTGATGGAGTCAATGGAGGAGAGGGAGATTGTGTGGTGGAGTGGGCGGAGGGTAGGGTTACACTGCAACTGCACCAGGTCCTGGTGAGGCCGTGTCTGGACTCCTGTCTTAAGGAAGGACGGACAGGCTTTGGAGACGGTGCAGAGGAGGTCCACCAGGTTGATTCCGGGTATGAGGGGGTCGGCCTGTGAGGTGAGACTGAGTCTGGGACTGACCTGGCTGGAATTTAGCAGAATGAGAGGGGAATTTATAGAAACGTTATAAAATTATGAAAGGCCTAGATAAGATCGAGGGAGGTAAGTTGTTTCAATTGGTGGGAGAGAGCAGACATCGCCTCAGGATTCAAGGCAGTAGATTTCGGACGGAGATGAGGAGGAACTGCTTCTCCCAGAGGAAATAAGGACACTTACATTTGCACTCTATTAATTTTTTTCTCTCTCAATTTGTTGACATTTCTTTATTTCGTCAAATGTGTGTATTGTGGACAGTTTTTGTTAGACTGCCGCGTCTGTAAGGGAAAGGGATCTCAGGGTTGTATGTGATGCCATGTATGTTCCCTAGCAGTAAATTTGAAATCAGTGTCGCTCTGGGCCTCTGGGGAACAGTGACGGGGAAGGGAAAGAGCGGGCCAACAAGAACTGGGGGGTCATGGGTCAAGGGGGAAAGGTGAGCTGTCAAAGAATGAGGGGAGATTTGATAGCGGTTTACAGGATTATGAGGGAGATGGACAGAGTGATGGGAGGAGGCTCCTTCCACTTAGATAAATGAGAGAGGACATGGCTTTAGGGTGAAAAGGGCACGTCTTCACGCAGAAGGGGTGGGTGTGTGGAACGAACTGCCATCTAACATGGTAAATGTGGGCTCGATCTTGAGAATAAAATGGATAGATACTTGGATGGGAGGGGTCTGGAGGGTGATGGACTGAGTGTAAGTCAATGGGGACGAACAGAATAATGGTCAGCACAGATTAGAAGGGTCAAATGGCCTGTGTTCTATGTTCAAGGGGAACTCCTTCACTCAGAGAGCAGTGGGGGTGTGGAACAAGCTGCCAGCTGGAGCGGCCTCAATTTGGGCATTTCAGAAAGATTTGGACAGGTCCATGGATGGGAGGGGTATGGTCCTGGGGGCAGGTCAGTGGGATGGGGCAGCACAGGTCAGGTAGGCTGAAAGGCCTGTTTCTGTGCTGCCATGTTCTGCAGCCAGCTCTGCTGGTTCAGGCTGGAATGGGGCCAAGCGACGCCCCTTGCTTTTGTGCAATTCTGTCAGTCGCCGGCGCCGGGCACGTTGCGCCATGAGACGCAGTGAACTCAGACACTTCCAACCATTGGCGTTCGTAGAGCATGGAAACCTAATGTTTGCTTTCCTTTATTTAACCCAACAAATCTCTCCGTCTTGCACCCTTTCTCTTCCTCTCCCCCTCTCTCCTTTATTGTGTTCCCTCTTTCCCCCTCCTGTTCTCTCCTTCCAACTCCGATTTTCACCTCCGTAACTCTCCCTCCCCTCTCATTCCCCCTCCCTCTCCATCCTCACTGACTTTTATGCCCCCCTCCCCATCTCCTTCCCCTTCCAATGCCTCCTCTCCTCCTACCTGTCACTCTTATCCCTCTTCCCCTCTCCTTCTGCATCCCACCCCTCACCTCCCCCTCTCCATCACACTCTCCCTCCCTCCCTCTCTCTCCCTCCCCTCCCCTCTCCCTTTTCATCCCAACCCTCACCTCCCTCTTTCGATCGCAAACCCCTCCCTCTCTCCCCTCCCTCTGCATTAAACCCTTCACCCTCTCACCTCCCCTCTCCATCACACATCCTCCCTCCCATCACCCTCACCCTCTTATCCCCTCCCTCTCTCCCTTTTCTCCCTTCCCTCTCTACCTCCACCCCTCACCTTCCCACTCCATCGCCCACTCCTCCCTCTCCCACTTTCTCCCCTCCCACCCCCTCACCTCCCCTTCCATCACACACCCTCCCTCCCCTCTCCTCATTCTCTTATCCCTACTCTCCATCACACACCCATCCCTCTCTCTCTCCCTCCAAACCCCTCACCCTCCCCCTTTCTCCCCTCTCTCCATTTCCTTCTATCACCCCTTATCCTACCATTTCTCTTCTCCCGCCCCTCTCACCCCATCGGAAACCCCCCCCTCCACCGAAGATTCTGCAAGGATGGAGGCCTGACCAGAGTCCGCGACCTCGCCTCTTTACGCAAGCACTTTCGTGCAGGCTTCATGACCATGCCGGCCTCACAGGAACACGGGCAGCTTCCGTGCGCCGGGGGCATGGCTACACGCTCGCTGTCCCTGCACTCGGTGGGCAGCGTGGACAGCGGCGAGCACCGCTGCACCCGCAAAGCGCCTGACAGACCTCCCCGCCAACCCAGCACCAAGCCCGGCCTGTTGCCCGCAGGCAGGAACAGCGCTGGCGGGGAAGGAGATGGCCAGAAAGGTGAGCGCAGCCGCCACGCAGGCACCAGGGCTGGGCGTGGAGAGCTGGTACACAGTCCCGTTACACTGTCCTGGGGACAGACATGGGACGCTGTTACACCATCCCATGACATACCTTCTGGAGTCAGACACAGCCTCTGTTACACCTGTCCCGGGGACAGACATGGGGCACTGTTACACCGTCCCGTTACACCCTCCTGGGGTCAGACGGGCATTATTACAATGTCCTGTTATACCCTACTGGGGTCAGACACAAGCGCTGTTACACCGTCCCATTACGCCCACCTGGGGTCAGACCCAGGCTGCTGTCACCCACTCTCAGGACCCAGCCCAGGTTAGAGGGGTGGAAATTGTTGCACTGAGCTGTACTATGGAACAGATTTTTTAAGCCGGTTTCCTGACTCCCTGATTAACTGTCATTTCTGTGGCTGGGTGGGGGGGAGACCATGTACATACAGAACGTGAGAGGTTGCAGCCCCTGTTTGAATACCCGAAGGGGCTTCTCCTCAAGTTCTGGCTCCATGTCAATCTCCACGCTACTGATCTTCAGTTACCTGGTGATTGTGGGGTGGGTGGCTCACTTGGGGCATCGCCCAGTTGGTTTATTCCTGGTTGGCCGCCCATGGGCCCAGGCAGTGGGCAGTCAAGGGTTTGGGCCCGGGCTGACCGCCTGCCCCTCTCCTGGGGTTATGTCCGTGTCCGCTTGTCCCTGGAGAAGGGGCACATGGTGTCCGTGGGTACGATGGGGGATTTCCAAGATTGCTGGGAACTACAGGGGTGGGGTCTGTTCTGAATTATGATGACTGTGTTGTAATGTGAACGTGTAACTAGTGTGTAATTGAAATATGACAGTACTGTAATACTGCACTAATGTGATTTCTTGTCATCCCTATATAAACTACCTCCATGAAAAGAAACAAGGTCCTGGGGTCAGACACAGAGTGAAGCTCCCACTGCACCATTGCATCACACACTCCCGGGGCATGGGGTAGGCACAGTGAAACGCCTTCACCATCAAATTCACGTCAAAGAAAGTAAATTTAAAACAAATATTAAATATAAAATGTTAAATATTTATTAATTTTTTAAAATAATAAAATGTAAAACACACGCGCTTCAGTGTCTGACCCACCCCGGGAGTGTGTGATGGGACGGGGCGGAAGGAGCTTCCCTCTGTGTCTGACCCCGGGAGTGTGTGATGGGATGGTGCAAAGGGAGCTTCACTCAGTGTCTGACTCTGGGAGTGTGTGATGGGACGGTGCGGAGGGAGCTTCACTCTGTGTCTGACCACGGGAGTGTGTGATGGGACGGGGCGGAAGGAGCTTCCCTCTGTGTCTGACCCCGGGAGTGTGTGATGGGATGGTGCGGAGGGAGCTTCACTCAGTGTCTGACCCTGGGAATGTGTGATGGGAAGTGAGGAGAGAACTTCACTCTGTGTCTGACCCTGGGAGTGTGTGATGGGACAGTGTAGATGGAGCTTCACTCTGTGTCTGATCCCAGGAATGTGTGACGGGATGGTGAGGAGGGAGCTTCACTCAGTGTCTGACCCCGCGAATGTGTGACGGGACTGTGTGGAGGGGCTAAACCATCCCCCAAGTCAAATTTGGTTGAATATGAATCCAGGAATGTTTGGCTTATTCCCACTATCAGGACTGTCCAGTGAATGGAACAATGGAGGGAGCTTCCCATTTGTGTTGACAGTTGATGGGGGGCATGGTAAACATAGCAGTGTCCACAATGTTATTACAGCTTCAGTGACCAGGATTCGATACCCGCGCAGTCCTTGTGGATCTCTTCGTGTCTGCCTGTGTTTCCTCCTGGTGCTGTTTTCCTCTTACCCTTTAAAATGTATTATTTGGGTGTTACTGGGCAGCACGGACTCGTGGGCCGAATGGCCCTGTTACTGTGCTGGATGTCCACATTCAAAATAGGAAGACAAACCTTTTGCTGGGTGCTCCCAGGTTGCAAAACTTGGGAAGGAGGTGAAACAGGAAAGTCTGCGGGGGTCGCGTGCAGCGCAGCACCCTCTGTCTCAGTCCTTTCCCCACCCCATCTCCTTTCACCGAGCTGAAATAAATTCTCACTTTTCCTCTCTCCTCATCCCTTATTCAGTCCAATTAACACTATTGGTCTGAACCCTCATTCTTCCCTTTTCACATCTCCATCGGGGAGACGGGCGCAGAGCATGCAATCACTTCGTGGAGCCCCTCGGCTCTGTCTGCCTCCGTAGGGTGGATCTCCCAGTGGCCGCCCACTTCAATTCCCCATCCTATTCCCTTCCTGACATGTCCGCCCATGGCCTCATGCGCTGCCAGACTGAGGCCGCCTGCAAATTGGAGGAACAACGCCTCATCTTGCATCCGGGGGCCCTCCAACCGGATGGCATTAACGTCGACTTCTCCAGTTTCCGTTAAAACCTCCTCTCCATCTTCATACCCTGTCTCCACTCTCTCTCTCTCTCTCTCTCTCTCTCTCTCTGTGTCTGTCTATCTTTCATTCTCTTTCTCTCTCTCTTTCCCCCTCCTCTCTCTTTCTGTCTCTCCCCCTCTCTTCCCTTTTCCCACTCTCTCCTTTCACAGAGCCAAAATCAATTCTCACTTTTCCTCTTATTGTATCCAATCTGTTGGTCTGGACCTCCTCCCCCTCCCCATAAGGCAAAGATTTACTGTCGGCAGAAATTCCCGGCGCTGCCTCTGACATTGAGAGAAAGGGAAGCAAAAGAATGGAGCATGGTTAGCGTAGCGGTCCTCAGGCTTGTGAATTATTTGTAATGTAGAAATACAGCACAGCAACAGGCCTTTCTGTCCCTGAACCCATGCCGACAAATTACACCTAATTGATCTACAATCCCCGGTTATGTTTCGAACAGTGGGAGGAAACCAGAGCCCCCCACCCCCACGGTAAACCCATGTAGACACAAACTTCTTACAGGCAGCGCGGGATTCGAACCCCTGTCCTGATTGCTGGCGTGGTAACAGCATGGCACTTATCGCTACACCAATCAGGCTGCCCTCCCACCATTTAAAATGTACCGGGGCCTGTTGGGTGTAATTGCGCAGCAAGGGCTTGTGGGCCAAGGTATGCTGAAATTTAAATGAGGGTCCCCCTGGAGTCACTGAGTGTCCATGGATTTGCCGCCGGTATTCCCACAGACCATCGGCGGTCCGATCTCCAGATCCGAATCTCCAACACCAACCGTGTCCCCTCTTTCCTCTCCAGCCACCCAGAGGCCTGGTGCCAAGGGCAGCGATGGTGGGCACAGGGGTTTTCCCCTGCCCAGAGGCTCCTGCTCCTTCGACGAGCCAGTTCAAGCGGCGGGCTATCGCGCCCAGGGGTGCCCCCTGTCTGACCTCCGCAGACCTTTGGAAGGAGAGGGGGAGGAGGACAACGACGACGAGCCGGTCTACATCGAGATGGTGGGCGACGTGTCGAGGGAGCAGCCAGCGACGGCGGGAGACGAGGAAGTGGGCCACACCGAGGCAATCTACGAGGAGATGAAGTACCCACTGCAGGAGGAGGGCTGGCGCACTGCCAAGCTGGGCATGATCCCTGAGCCAAGCCCCAGGCTCCCCAGTGAACAGGGCCTTGGGTTGACCAGGATCCCCCGCCCGCCCCCTTCCAAAGGCCGGCCCCACGACATTCCACCCCCTTTCCCCAACCTCCTCCTCCACCGGCCACCACTCCTGGCCTTCCCCCAGGGCTGCTGCCGGAAGGTTCACCGGACTCCGCCCCAGGCTGAGCCCCCTCTGCAGGGCTCCAGGCCTCTGAAGGAGGACAGGCCAGCCCAGGGGGCTCTGCTACCCTCGGGACGTGCCAGGAGCCACTCCACGCCCCTTCCCCCTCAGGCCTCAGGGCAGCAGCGGCAGGAGAAGGAGGTGCCCAACTCCCAGGCCCTGACCTGTGCTCCCTCCAAAGGCCTGGGCCCTCAAGGATTGGGCCAGCAAGGCCTGGGCCCTCAAGGCCTGGGCCCAGCCAGCACAGAAGGGGATAAGCTCGATTCCTTCACAATCGCATGCTCCTCCATCACAGCAGCTGGAGACCAGAAACCATGTGCGGACAAGGACCTCTCCAACTTGCAGGGCCTGTTTGGGAGGGCCTCAGGGAGCTCCAGGCCTCTGCCTAACCTCTACAAGGTGCCCGTGGCCCACGCACTCCTGGAACCAGCCGCGATGTGGCCTTGCTTCCCCGCCACCTGCAAGCGCCCTCCGGCCTACGACAGCCTTAGGGCAAAGGCCTGTCCAGCTGCCCTGCACTCAGCGGTGAAGACCCCGGTTCCGGAGCGCTCCAGCCTGTGCTGCACCAGGCTGCCAGCCGGCACTGACTCACAGCTGTTGGCTGGCTGCGAGGAGGAGGGAGCTGCCTCTGCTGGGCGCATCTGGCAGCGACGGTTGTCGAATGGCAAGAAGGCTAAGGAGTCGGAAGGTGAGATAGTGGGGAAGGGAGGAGGAGGAGGGGTGGAAAACGGGGCTTTTTTAGGTAGACTCAACCCCACCCGCCCAACACACCCTCCGCTGACCTCCCAAACCACCTGAGACCCCCACCCTCCCGCTGCCCTCCTCACCCCCCTCCACCTGACCTTCTGGTTCCCTTCACTCCCCCAGTCACAGTTGATCCATCCCCAACTTCCTTGGACCCTCCGGTGACCTCCACACCCCCCCAGACCCTCTGCTCACCTCTTCACACCCCCATCAGACTCTCGCTGACCTCTCCACACCCCCTTGGACCCTCTACTGACCTCTCCACACCCACCAGACTCTCTGCTGACCTCCTCACCCCCCTCAGGCTCTCCACTGACCTCTTAACATCCCCATTGGACCCTCCGCTGACTTCCACACCCCCCCAGACCCTCCGCTGACCTCTTCAAATCCCCCAGACCCTGTGCCGCCCTCGTCATCCCCACCGGACACTCTGCTTCCCTCCTCACCACCCCCCCGACCCTCTGCTGCCTTCCCCACCTCCTCTATACAAACGCCCACAGGGGAACATCGGCTCCGACCCCAGTGGGCACTCAGGTCCGTAACCCACCACTGCTACTGGGGCTTGTTATTGTTGGCATGGAGGGGACTGGCGCTTGTTGTTGGTGTTGGCATGATACCCACCACCCCCCCGACTCTGCTCCCACTTCCCCCACAGGTGCCCCTCGTGCCCAGGTGGGAGTCGAGGAGCCTCTGGCCAAAGAGGAGACCTTGGCCCTGCTGGTGAAGTCTCAGGGACTGGAGGTCTCGGCTGTCAAAGGCCCAACCCGAGCTGGAGGCCACCCGCCCTGCCCGCTGGTGTGCCAGTGGAGTGCAGGTAGGATTGCGAGTTCCCGAGGGTCAAGAGCTAGGGGGAGGCTGTTCAATATCCCACACCCCCCATACCAGCAAAGAGATGGCGGGCTAGCCTACTCTCCCCGCTCCCCAACGATCCCTCTGCACCATAACCACAAAGAGACACATCACGGGGACACCTCATCCCCAGACCAGGCCGGATAGCCAGAGGAATCGCAGAGTCAACCCACATAGCACCAGAGATGGGTGGGGGGAGGGTGTTGGGGGGGGTGGTCGAACCAAGGTCTGAGGCAGAACAGCTCCAGAAGACGACTACAGAGAAATAGGCCTTTCAGTCCATCTGGTCAGTGTCAGACTATTATTCTGTGGGGTCTCAGTCACCTCCACCCAGACTTTGGCCCTCCCTTCCATGTAGTTGTCCCAAATTTTTTTTTTTTTGGTTAAGGTCGAAATGGAGCCCACATTCGCCACCTCAGCTGGCAGCTCGTCCCAAACTCTCATCAGTTCCCCCGAATTATTCTCTTTACAAATTTCGTCCTGGGAAAAGTCTCCATATCCCTCTCAATTCTGCATTCCGATAGCTCAGGGGTTCGAGCACTCGTTTTGCAAACCTGGTGGGGGGGGGGGGGGGGGTCGCAAGTTCGTCCCGCACTGGGGCCTGCAAGAGGGATGCTGGACATTTCTGCGGGGCAGGTGCTGGGCAAAGAGGCGAACCTCTGTTTTCCTTACAGTCGACAAAGCATTTCATGTATGTTACATTCTGAATGTAATATTACGTGACCATAATGGAACCTTTACGAAATCTCCCCTCGTTCTTCGACGCTCCTGGGAATAAAGTCCCAACCTGTTGAAACTTTCCCTGTAACGCAGTTGCAGATCTTGGCAAACCACCTTGGCACTCTCTCCCATGCCCAGGTGGGTGGCACGGTAAACGCAGGAGTTAGTGCCACACTGTTCCAGAGCCAGCAACCTGGGTTTGGGTCCCACACCACCTGTGAGGAGTTTGTACGCTCTACTGCTCCATGTCTGTGTTGGTCCCCCCCCCGGGCACTCTAGTTTTCTCCCACCTCCCGGGGCGGGAGGGGGGTGGTTGTAGGTGAATTGGGCAGCATGGGCTCGTGGGCCGGAAGCACCTGTTACCGTGCCATATGTCAATTTACATTTTTTTAAACTGCACACAGTACTCTGGATTTGACCTCACAAATACAATCTCACCACCACATCCCAATGCCTGTGTACTCAGTACTTGGATTTGGAAAGACCGAGGTGTCAAGAGAAGTCTTTACAACCCTATCCACCTGTGATGCCACTTTCAGGGAATTATGTACAGACAGGCCCCGATTGGCAAAGGTCTGACTTCTGATTTTTCAAAGTTATGATGGTTCAAATCTGTACTTTGAATTTTCAGTGTTACCTGACAGCCCCGCTCTCTCCCCATAGCCCTGTATCGGTTCCCACACTGATCCCACTGCCCCGCTCTCTCCCTACAGCCCTGTGTTGGTCCCCACACTGATCCCACTGCCCCGTTCTCTCTCCACATCCCCACATCTGTCCCCACACTGATCCCTCTTCCCCGTTCTCTCCCCACAGCCCCGTGTTGGTCCCCACACTGATCCCACTGCCCCGCTCTCTCCTCACAGCCCCGTGTCGGCCCCCACACTGATCCCACTGCCCTGCTCTCTCCCCACAACCCTGTATCAGTCCCCA
This sequence comes from Narcine bancroftii, assembly GCF_036971445.1. NCBI lineage: Eukaryota > Metazoa > Chordata > Chondrichthyes > Torpediniformes > Narcinidae > Narcine > Narcine bancroftii. The sequence goes on from NC_091470.1 coordinate 202,717,434, forward strand.
CACTGATCCCACTGCCCCACTCTCTCCCCACAGCTCGCTGAACACTACTTTTGAATTTTCCCTTTGTCATAAAAGCAAAAATCCTCTCTGGATTTCTTTTGGTGTCTGTGGTTCATTGATCATTCAGGAATCTGATGGCGGAGGGGAAGAAGCTGTCCTTGTGCTCATCTTCGGGCTCCTGAACTTTTTCCCCGATTGTAGCAGAATGAAGAGGGCCTGACCTGGGTGGTGGTGGGGGTCTTTGAGGATAGAAGCTGAATTTTTTAGATCCCGCCTCATGTTAATAACCTCAATGGAATGGAGTCTGGTGTCAGTGATATGACTCTTTGGAGCTTGTCCTGAGCATTGGTGCCGGGCAGTGATGCAACCGGCCATAATGCTTTCCATCTGGAGAAGTTTACGAGAGTCTCTGTGACGTTCCGAATCTCCTTAGACATGTCACAAAGCCTAGCCGCTGGCGGGCCTTCTTTGTGATCGCCTTGACACAGAGGCTCCAGGGCAGATCCTCAGAGACGTTGACATGTCATGTCCCCTGACCCCCTCCTGAAGTCCACAATCATCTCGGCCTGTTTTGCCAGAAGGCTCATGCCTGAAATGTTTTTTAAATTTAGACCCACAACGCGGTAACGGGCCATTTCGGCCCATGAGTTCACGCCGCTCAATTTACACCCCATTAACCTACACCCCTGCTAGGTTTCAAATAGTAGGAAGAAACTCGAACCCCCAGGGAAAACCCATGCAGACATGGAGAGAATGACCAAACTCCTTACCGACAGCTCAGGATGTGAAACCCGGTCCCAATCGCTGGCGCTGTAAAGGCATTGCGCTTGCCGCCATGCCAAACACGCCGCCATTCACTTCCTGTGGACGCTGCTTGATCTGTCGGTTTCTCCAGCCTTGATTCCCCAACCTGGGATCAGAGTCTCCTGCTGATTCCTTGCCACCACCCCCCCTCCCCTTTTTCTCTTCCAGACTCTGCTCTCAGCCAACGCCTCGGTCGGTCGGTCTCCACGACGGGCGTCCAGCACTCTCTGCCTCACCTCCAGCGACAATGCAGCCAGTCACGGGATAGTCCCACACAGGTACAGCTCCCCTTACTGCCGGGGATCCGCCGCAGGAGTGTGGATCACTTGTTTCGATCTCCTCGTCCCATTCCCTCACTGACGTGCTTGTCCACGGTCTCGCACGCTGACCGACTGAGGTCACCCGCAAATTGGAGGAACAACACCTTATCTTCCGTCTGGACACCCTCCAACCTGAGGGCATTAATATTATCCTCTGCAGTTGCTGTTAACCCCACCCCTGCCGCCTTATTACCCCATTGCCTGTCCCACAGCTCGCTCTCTCTCTCTCTCTCTCTCTCTCTCTCTCTCTCTCTCTCTCTCTCTCTCTCTCTCTCTCTCCCTCTCTCTCTCTCTCCTCTCTCTCCTTTCCCTCTTTTGACAGCCACAATCAATTCTCACCTCTCCTCTTATCACACCCAGTTTGGTCTTGACTCCCTTCCCCGGCCAGCCTTCTGTCTTTATACCGATACCTTCCTGTATTTTTGTTTATACCTTGAAGAAGGGCTCAGTCAGGCCAGAAATGTCACTCATATAATAATGTCACAGGGAGACCGGCTGAGCTCCTCCAGCATTTCTGAGTGTTCCGTTCCGCTGCCTCGCTGTTCTGGTGGAGTGGAGTGGAGGTGGCAGCGGGGCGGTTGCAGAACAAGAGATGGTGCAGGGAGATAGAGGTGAAACGCAAGAGCCTGCAGACACCGTGGGGGAAATAAAAACGCATAGCAGGGGAATCTCAGCAGGTCAAACAGCGTCCTTTATATGGCAAAGGTAACAACGTTCTGGTTTTGTATCCTTATCGTTGCTGTATAAAGTGCACAGTTTGACCAAGAAAACAGAGAGTGAGTCTTGGAAGAACAAGGTGATGGTGTCTGTGTGTGTGAATGTCTACATGTGTGTATGTGTGTGGTAATGTGTGTGTGAGACTGTGTTTGAGAGAGGGAGAGAGAGTGTGTGTGTGTGTGTGTGTGTGTGTGTGTGTATCTGTGTGACTGTCTGTGTATGTGTGTGTCTGCGTGTGTGTCTGTCTGACTGTGTGTCTATGTGTGTGTGTATCTGTGAGTGTGTCTGCGTTTGTGTGTGTGTGTGTCTGCGTGTGTGTTTCTGTGTGTGCGTGTCTGTGTGAGAGTAAGTGTTCAGGATATACAGGGGTGGCCAACTGTTTAATTTTTAATTTAGACCTTCAACGCAATAACAGGCCATTTCAACCCATGAGAGTACACCCCAGGGGTGTAGGATAATTGGGCAGCGCAGATTCGTGGACCGAAATGGCTAAATGTCTAAATTTAAAAGTTGACTACCCCTCTAGGACAAGGGCGCACTGCCTCGGAATTAAAGGATGTCCTTCAGTACAGAAATGAGAAATTTCTCCAGCCAGTGGGGGGTGGATCTATGCTGTGGAGTCCAACATTGGGAAGATTTAAAGGGGAGCGTGATGGAATACCTGATGAGTACGGTCATCGAAGATTTTGGGGAGAAGGCAGGCGAATGAGGGTTGAGAATCAAAGTATTTAACGATCATTCAAATGACAGAGCAGATTCTAATTGCACTGGACAACAATGTTTTTCCCCAAAAGGTTTACTTCCTGAAAATAAATGGGGGATTACAATAGACAACATCAAGCTGAACTCAAAGATCATTTCCGATTTGCTGTATCATGTAGGGAGTTGGAGAAACATTGAATTAATTTATATTGAATTTAGTGTGTTTAATTACATAATGACGCTGATACATTGCATTAGTTCACTGACCTAAAAAGGTTTTGCTGCTGATTTTCATTTGTACTCGGCATCTGATGCCTCTCTGGTCAGTGTCCAACAATAGTCGGCCAGCACTGTTGGGTTCCAGTTGCCCCGATACTGCTTTTCACTGAGTTCGTCACTGGCCACACTGAGATCAGCCGGGAAGTCGTCCGAGTGTGCATTTTCAATGGCGTGTTGTGCTTCATGGATTTGTGTGCTTGAGGTAGACTTAAGATATCACAAAAATAGATTATATCTAAAGAATAGTACACGATAGGAGAGAATCTAAGGAGATTCTTGTGAGCAGCAGTCCAAAAATCAATGGAATACATCCCAAAATGTTCTGACAGTAAATCACAAAATTCTGCAGATGCCGTGGTTGAAGTAAAAACGCAATGCTGGAGACGCTCAGCTGGTCAATCTGTGTACGTCATGCGGCAATCCCTTACTAATCACGGAGCACCTATGACGTGGAGAAGACTTAAGGGGGGGTGGGAATGCGGGTGGGAAGTGAAAGGTTGCAAACCACTGTACTGCACTATCTGCTCAATTTGGAGTCATCAGCGAGCTTGGATACACCAGGCTCTGTTGCCCTCTTCCAGATCATCCAGGCGCGCCGCGAACCATTGTGGGTCCGGCACCGACTATAGACAACACTTTCCAGGTTCTAGTACTTCCTGGCTTCTCCAAGGCAATGTGGGAATGATATTCCGAATTACTATCCAATAAACCAAACCTTGAGTCGCTTGAATTCGTTGATAAAACAGATGAACATTTTGCATAACTTTGCACTGAGATTGTCATAACAATGAGTAAACAAAGCATGTAGTGTATTTAAAGATATTCAACTTTAAAGAGAGTTACAAGAAGAAATAAGATGATTTCAAAGAAGACTATCGTGAGCTCCCATCTCCTACATAGTTCGTTGAAGAATGAGAAGCAAGCTCCTATTTTCCTTCGAGAGTCAGGCACAAAATTTACTAAAAATAAAAATCACAAGGTTTCAAGCTTTACAATGACCTCTATGGCGCCCTGCGTGCTCTCCGATGGCCAACCTGCATCCCAGCTCCCTGCTCTCTGTCAGTTAACAAATTCTCCATCCATGCTAATGTATCACGTCCAGCTCTTTGTTTGTCTTTTACGTGGCACTTCATCAAACGCGTGATGAAAACATCCTCATGAACAATTGTTTACTCTTTCCATTTCCTTGCCCGACAGGGTTTCCAACAGCAGCAAGCCTTGAGGGAGAAGGATGGGAAGCTTCTAGAAGTGATTGAACGTAAGCGTTGTCTTTGCAAGGAGATCAAAGCTCGTCGGGGGCCTGACCGGAGCTTGTGTAAGCGGGATAGTATGCCTATACTTCCGAGCTGGAGGAAGGGTGTGGATTCACGGAAAACCGCCACGCCTCCTTGTCAACGGCAGCACACGGTTCTCTGGGATACAGCCATTTGATCTGCTCCAGTTCCCTGTTTCCCTCTCTCCCCCCACCCCCTCAACAAACACAAGGGAGGCCGCGGGTTCCACCCCCACCCTGGGGTCACTGCGACATTTGAACTCCTGCTGCCAGCTCAGCCTGGATTTGCCCGGGCAACCGTTCCGCGCCCTGCCTGGGGCTACCTTCCCAGCCCCTCACTCGGCACTCGCAAGGAGATTGGCTAAATGAGTGGAGGTGGGGGGGGGGGTGGGTAGGGTGGGTGGAGAGTTGGAGGCCGGGGAAAGATGGAGGAATGGGAGGTGGGGGGGTGGTGCAGGGTGGAATTTGGAGCGAACCCTGAGCAAGACTGTCATCACATGACACAGAAGTGAACCAATCCTCTGTGGAGAACTACGCGTTGCCTTACAAGCAAGTGCTTGTGTGGACGCATCGGAGGTGGAGAAGGGACGGGGTATTGGTTGTCAAAGCTTGACACTTTCCCCTTGGGGGGTCAGACAACACCAAACCTTGGGTGGTTCGGATCTCAGCCAGGGCCAGATCATCTCAGTCTTCCCGTCGAATCCAATCCGCCATTTTGGGGCAGCCCAATTGGCAATGCCTTTACAGTGCCAGTGGTCAGGACCTACGCTGTCTGTAAGGAGTTTGTACGCTCTCCCCGTGACTGCGTGGGTTTCCCCCAGGAGGTTCCGGTTTCTTCACACTGTTTGAAATGTATCAGGGGTGCAGGTTAATGGGGTGTAGGTTGGGCAGTGCAGACTCGTGGGCCAAAAAGGCTATAGGTCTAAAAAATAATGATCCCTCAATCTAAAGAAAACCAATTGAGTTGTAGACAGGGTAGAAACAGGCCTTTTGGCCCAACTTGCCAACCCAACTATCCCACCCACACGAGTCCTACCTGCCTACATTTGGCCTCTCTAACTCATTCTATCTGCAGACCTGTCCACTTTTAGAAAAAAAATGTAAACATGCAGCGCAGTAACTGGCCCTTTCGATACAGTGTGGTAACCGGCCCTTTCGGTACAGCACGGTAACCCGCTCTTTTGGTACAGCGCTGTAACCAGCCCTTTTGGCCCATGATCCCATGCTGCCCAATTACACCCAGTTGACCAACAAATTCCCCCGGTACATTTTGAACGGTGGGTGGAAGCCGAAACCCATGCAGTCGTGATTACAGACAGGCACCAGATTCGAACCCTGGGTCGCAGTAACAGTGTGGCACTCGCCGCTACGCCAAGTGTGACGCCCTTTCACACTACATTTGGATCTGCCTCAACAGCCCCACCGACGTCCACCACCATCCTCAGTGTTTTAAAAAAAATTATCCCTCTGGTTCCTGCAAAATCCCCCCCCCCCCCCTCCCCACCTCTTTCCTCCGGTTCCTGTGAAAACGCAACGCTGGCGTAACTCAGCAGGTCAAACAGAATCCTTTATGTAGCGAACATAACCGATGTTTTGGCCTTGCGCCCCTCATCAAGGCAAGCCTTACACAGCTGGGTTTTTCCAGTGTTGAGTTTTTACTTCAATCACAGTGTCTGCAGACATTTCTGGGGTTACCGATTTCCCAACACTGGGGTAAAAGACTCTCTGCGTCCGCCCGCTCTATTTTGTACACCTCTGTGAGATCACACCTCAACCTCTTGTACCTCCTCAGCATCTCCCTGTGACTCAGGCCCCACCGCCACCACCCCCACCCCCAATCCCGAGGCTTGACAACATCCTCACCAATCTCCTCCTTACCCTCTCCGGCTCGACCCCGGCAGTACGGTGACCGAAAGCTGAATGCAGTCCTCCGAGCGGGGCCTCAGCAGTGCCTTGCCCAGCTCTGCCCTCCCAGCATCTGTGTTCAGCCCTCTGACTGTTGAAGGCCTTCATTTGATCACCCTGTCCCGCTGCCCGCCGCCACTTCTGAGAATCCCGGCCCACGTCCAGTCCTACACCCCGGTAACAAAAGCCCAAAGCAAACTGAATTGCCAGGATAACGTCCAGCGCCAGCTCTTAGTCGAGGTGCCCTCTGCCCAGATTGGAGGTGAGGACAGTATCTTGGCACAGAGAGAGGCATCCACTGCTTTCAACAGGGAGAATGTTTCAATATCAGCTTTCGCTCTGCTCATAAAATTACGAGAGGCATAAATAGTGTAAATCAGAGGTTCTCAACCTTTTTCTTTCCACTCACATCCCACTTTAAGTCATCCCAAGTTCATCAGGGATCGGGGATCAGGGGTTGCTGAAGGCAGGATGTGGGTGGGAAGAGTTTGAAGGCCCCTGTTTTAATTGTTCCTCATTGACTCATTATGTGCACCAGTTTGGAACTTCAATGAGCCGATGACAATTTTTCTCAAGCCAAATATTTCAGTCACAATCGGGTCTGCAGCAGTGATTCTCAACCTTCCCTTCCCACCTTAAGCAACCCCTAACTAATCACAGAGCACCGATGGCATCGGGGTGGCTTAAAGTGAGATGTGAGTGGAAAGAAAAAGGTCAAGAACTGCTGGTGTAAATGCAAGCTGACTTTCTCCACGATAGTTGGATGAGACCAGATTGTGGGGACATGGGTTAAGGATGAAAGGGGAAATATTTATAGCAGTGGTTCTCAAACTCATTTTTTTCCATCCATATATACCTCCTTAAGTAATCCCTTACTAGCCACGGAACTCTGTGGTTATTGACGGATTGCTTAAGGTGGGATGTGAGTGAAAATGAAAGGGTTGAGAACCATTGCATTGGGGGGAACTTCTTCACTCAGAGGTGGTGAAATACGGGCTTGATTTTGACAAATGAATAAATATTTGGAGAGGTGCATGGGTGGGAGGGGCAGGTCAACGGATAGAGGCAGATTGGGATGGAGAAGATGGACCGAATGGCCTGTTTCTGAGGCCCCATTCAGAGGACTGCATTCAGTTTTGGATGCTCAAGGAGTCGCGATCGGGGCATCCTCTCTCCCTTCCCATCTAGAGGGGTAAAGAGTGAAGCGTGGAGATGGGGAGCGGGCCGTTGCTCGCAAGGGTGGCAAGATCCCAGAGTTCCCCATTGAGTTTGGCCCACGCACAGACATCAATGGGTTTTTAGAGGAATCGAGAGGTAATGGTGGTGGGGGGGGGGGGAACACACAAAACTGGGACATGTCACAAGGCAGGTCAGATCAAAATGGACGGGCTGTCTCAAGAAGATGTGGAGCAAATGGCCTGGCCCTTGGTTGGGATTGAATGGAGCTCCACTCAGTGTCTGACCCCGGGAGTGTGTGATGGGACGGTGTGGAGGGATCTTCACTCTGTGTCTGACCCTGGGAGTGTGTGATGGGACGGTGCGGAGGGAGCTTCACTCTATGTCTGACCCTGGGAGTGTGTGATGGGACGGTGTGGAGAGAACTTCACTCTATGTCTGATCCCGTGAGTGTTTGATGGGACAGTGTGGAGGGAGCTTCACTCCCTGTCTAACCTGTGCCGTGGAAGTGAATGATGGGTCGCTGTAACTGGCTAGCTAGCAAGCACTCTCTCCTGCAAATGGTACCTCGCTAGGTCTTTGCGAATCACTCAAGCCGTGTTCCAGGAGCCCAGTGGCCCACGACTGGAAGGCCAAGCCTGGGTTGTTGCCCTTGGAGCAAAGACCTCCCCCCCCCAACCTTCCCACCTGCCTGGGTGACACAAGACCTACGCCAGTTGTTTTGGGGTGTGCTGAGGGGTTCCTCTGGTTGACAGGTGCACTCTCTGGTCTAAACCACACTTGTTGGTTGCAGCCTCCACCTTGGCCTGTCATTTCTGAGGGCATGGCCAGCTTCCCAGAGGGGTGAGGGGTGGAGGTTGAGGCCTTTGGTGATGGTGCAGTGGGGATTAGGCCACCAGAGATGGTGGGTGGTGAACCCCACAGCGATGGTAGGGATGGGGCTAGCCTACAGCGATTGTGACGGTGAGGCATACAGAGATGGAGGGGAGGAGGTGAGGACTAGGCTGATGGTGGTGGGGGTGAATTGTGAGGCCTACAGAGAAAGTGGGGAGGGAGTGAGGCCGATAGAGGAGGAGGAGAGGGGGGTGAGGCCTACAAAGATGGTGATGGGGTGAGGGAGATGGTGGGGATGACGTCTCCAGAGATGGTGGGGAGGAGGGGTGAGGCCTACAAAGATGGTGATGGGGGGTGATGGAAATGGTGGGGTTGAGGTCTACAGAGATGGTGGAGAGGAGGGGGTTGAAGGCTATGAAGATGGTGATGGGGTGAAATCTATGGAGACAGGGGGAGGAGGGGTGAGGCCAACAAACATGGAGGGGGTGAGGCTGACAAAGATGATTGGGGGCTGAGGCCTACAAAGATGTGATGGGGTATGAGGGAGATGGTGGGGGGTTGAGCCCTCCAAAGATGGTGTTGAGGGTATGAGGGAGATGGGGGGGGGGGTGAGATCTACAGAGATGGTGGAGAGGAGGGGTGAGGCCTACAAAGATGAAACTCCACTTGGCCAACTGGTTTGGACCTATGAAGAAGCAATCCTTTCTGAAATTAGCTGAATCGGAGTAATTTTCCAAAGATCCAGCAAAGATATCTAGTAGTTTCTCAAGAAGTACTTCACGTAGCCGATAATAACAAGATGGTTTAATTGAGTTTGGTATTAATGGTGGTAATTGAAATAAGGAAAATTGTACGTGATAAATCTGTACAGTTATCTGATTATTTATTTTTAAGTTATGCTTTTCATATAAATGGAGCAAGGGTTGGGATTCTTCCGTTTTAATTTAATGGATCTGTTTTGTTGAGGTTGACATGTTTCAACGGAGTAGAGAGGGGGGTGGATGGGTGGGACAGGGAGCCCAGAGGTCCAGCTTGGTTGTCTTCCGACCGCTTCTTTGATCTCAGGTTCCTGTGGTTCAAACTCCGCACCCCCTCCCCCCGCCCGAATCCTGGAGAGGGTCAGATCCAGTGTGACGGATTTCGCAAGAAGCACTGGCAAAAATGGCCAATTCGAACGGGCCACATGAGGAAAACTCGGCACCGCGGATACGAAATGTGCATCTTACAGAACACTGTAAATAAAATATAACGTTTGAAACTGAATCCCATCTAATAAATCAGACGTGGGGCGGGGGGGGGGGGGGCGGGGGGCTTTGGGTCTTTTGTCAAAGGAAGCAAACACGTGATTCCTTGCGTCCCATCCAGATCCAAGGGGACATTGGTGGTACCTCTCGCTCTGGGGGCTAAGCAAATCAGATAATCCCATCCAGAGCAAGTATCCAATCATGGGAAGGAAAACTGTAAAGACACGGCGCTGGAGAAACTCAGCAGGTCAAACAGGGTCCTTGATGAAGCAAAGGTAAAGACATAGAACCGGCGTCTCCAGGCTTGAGCCCGTCGTCAGGTACGCATCAGTGGGTGACTCCAGGACCATGTACCGTGCACACCCGTGTAATAATCGAAACGTAATCGTCGACCCCTTCCCCCATTGTTTTAATTATTAAAGCTGTAGATGTCCAGTGCGGTAACAGGCCATATAGGTCCTCGCATCCGTGGCGCCCAATTTACACCCCATACAACTCTCAGTGCACCCTGACCACGGGTCCTCACCCCGCCCCTCCCCCCCCCCCACCTATCCCAGCTCCCAACGCCCCAGCCCCGCTCCCATCCAAGCGCCCGACTCCCTGGCCCCAGATCCTCAACCTGGCCTCCCTCCCATCCGAGCTCCCGATGCCCCGACCACGGATCCTCACCCCGGCCTCCCTCCCATCCGAGCTCCCAATGCCACGATCATGGATCCTTGCCCCAGTCCCCCTCCCATTGAAGCTCCCAACGTCCCAACCACGGATCCTCACCCCGCCCCCTCCAATCCAAGCTCTCAACGCCACCGCCACAGATCCTTGCCCCAGCCCCCCTCCCATCCGAGCTCCTGACGCCACGGCTACGGATCCTCACCCCGGCCCCCCTCCCATCCATGCTCCCAACCTCTTGACCACCGGAGCTCCCGATGCCCTAAACACAGACTGTCTCCCAGATCCTGCTCTCCCCCTCCCCCATCCGAGCTCCCGACGCCTTGAACGACAGAGGTACTTCCTGCGGTCAAAAGTACGACCCATGTAAAAGTCGACCTGCACCAAATTTGACCCCAACAGTGTCCTTTATGGATAAAGATACCGAACCGACGTTTCGGGCTTGAGCCTTTCATTGGGGTAACCTTGATCTTAGCTCGATGAAGGTCTCAACTCCGAAACATTGGTTGTGTATCTTTATAAAGTCCACTGTTTGGCCAGCTGAGTATACGCGGTCATTTCTCTTCGTGCAGTTGATCAGTCCGGCCCCAGACCTATCCTCTCCCTCAGCCGAATCGTTCCCGAGGAGAATGTAAGGCTCACAGGAGCTGGGTGGAGAATCACCATCCGATCATACATACTATGTATGGGGCGTCTGCTGGGCTGCTCGGGGAACAACCTCGATCCTTGCACCTTGGTGCGAGCCGAGCACGATGTGGAGTTAGGGAGGGAGGTTGGTTGGGATGGAGCAATGGCAGCGTGGCTTTACAAGGGTGATGCTCATTCCAGAGTCGGATAATTGTGGGGGTGAGTGAGGGGACTGTCCGGGTGGTGGGTGAACTCCCACTCATTATTAGTCTTCATGATCGGGGTGGGGAGCGTCTTTTAACCTGTTTGTGGTTTTTCCAAAGCAATGGGGACTGCAGACAAGTCGAGCGGGGGTTGTCAGACTGAGGGGAAGCGGTGTGTGACATAGTGGGGTTGTGGGATAGAGGGGAGGGGTGTGTGATGGAAGGGAAGGGGTGTGCGATGGAGGAGAGGGGGGTGTGTGATGGAAGGGAAAGGGTGTGTGATGGAAGGTGGGTGTGTGATGGAGGGGAGGGGTGTGTGATGGTAGGGGGTGTGTAACGGATGGGAGAGGAGGTATGTAATGGATGGGAGGGGTGTGTGTAATGTATGGGAGAAGTGTGTGTGATGGAAGGAAGGGGTGTGTGTGATGGAAGGGAGGGGTGTGTGTGATGGAGGGGAGGGGTGTGTGTGATGGACGGGAGGGGTATGTGATGGAAGGGAGGGGTGTGTGATGGAAGGGAGGGGTGTGTGTGATGGATGGGAGGGCTGTGTGATGGTAGGGGTGTGCAATGGAGGGGAGAGGAGGTGTGTGATGGATGGGAGTGGGTGTGTGATGGATGGGAGGGGGAGTGTGATGGAAGGGAGGGGTGTGTGTGATGGATGGGAGGGATGTGTGATGGTAGGGGTGTGCAATGGAGGGGAGAGGAGGTGTGTGATGGATGGGAGTGGGTGTGTGATGGATGGGAGGGGGAGTGTGAAGGGAGGGAGGGGTGTGTGATGGAAGAGAAGTGGTGTGTGATGGAGAGGACGGAGTGTGTGTGATGGATGGGAGGGGTGTGTATTGGAGAGGAGGGTTCAGGAAGGAGTTTCTGTTACCCATCCCTCTGGGATAGAACCTCATGGAGCTAATTGCAGAGAGGGGGAGTACCGAGATGAGGCAGCTGGAAGATGTTTGTTCGTGACTGCTGTGTTGAAGACTGAGCTCTGGTCAACGTATCCTTGCCTGAGGAATAAAACAAGAGGGTCTGCAGACACCGTGGCTAGAGAAACTCAGCAGGTCAACAGCGTATGTCATATAGCAAGCATAACCAACATTTCAGGCTTGAGCCCTTCATCAAGGTGTGGAAAAATGTCGGCATGCGCCTGAACAAACTGGTGGGGGGGGGGCGGTTAGGAGGAGGAGGAGAACGGCCCCACAGGCAGGAGGTAACAGGTGGATAAGGGAGGGAGGGTACAGCAGCGAACAGGTGAGGGGGTGATGGCTCTGTGAATGGAGAGGGAAGGGGTGGAGAACTGGAGGGAAGGAGACAGAGAGATGGGGGAATTTAAAGGTAAATTGATAGGTATCCAATTAAGGGATAATGGAATATGGGCCAGAACTTGGAACTAGATGCGAGAACAGTTTAGCTCAGGAAGGTTTCAAGGAGCAGATTCGATGGGCCAAATGGCCTGCTTCCGTTCTTGTGATCCATTATGGAGGTTGTGAGCCAAAGCATTGGTAATATATCTTCTCCTATGCATGCTGCGAGACCGGCTGAGCTATTCCAGCATCTCTATTTTTACTGAAGTCACATCGAGCTGCAAGACTTTAGTGATTCATTCCGTGTCTCCCGTGTTCGGGAGTCCGACGGTGGAGGCGAAGAAGCTGTCCTTGTGCCGCTGGGCACTCGTCTTCAGGCCGATGGGAGCAGAGTGAATGGGGCGTGGCCTGGGCGGTAGGGTCATTGAGGTGAGGCTGCTTTCTTGAGACCGCCCCTCGATGGAGTGAGGTCTGGTGCCCCCGTGATGGCGCTGACCGAGTTCACAACTCTCTGTCGCCTTTCCTGTGTTGTGAATTGGTGCCTCCGGACCAGGCAGTGGCGTGACCGGTCCGCGGTGCTTCTGTAGAAACGTGCAAGAGTCTTTGGTCGGAGTTCAGTCAAAGAGTTCTTTTAAATTTTGGCCTGCAGCAGAGTAACAGGCCCTTACAGCCCACGAGCCTCTGCCACCCGAACACCCCACTTCACCGTGCGTTTTGGACAGTGGAAGGAAACCCCCACAGGCATGGGGAGACCACGCAAACCCCTTGCAGACCTTGTAAGAGCGTTGCGCTAACCATGCCGTCTAATTTAGCAACAGACCCGCGAGGAAATTTGGCAGGATCCTCCACACTCGCGGGCATCCGACAATCTACTCGAGAATTAGTTCGATGGCCGTTGACGTTCCATATTCCAGCAGGTCCCTCGGCGTTACGTTGATGCCTTTCACCTTGCGCTAAAAACTCACAAAAATATGGACGTGACCATTATGAAAGGCGAGACTTCCTCGCCTCAGTGGGAGCTGGGGCCAGCATTTTTCTATCTTCTATCAAGCAACCTTGGAGCACAGAAGGATCGAGAACATTGACCCCTCTTCCACAACAAACCCAGTTCTTCCCTGCCTGGCATCCATCACCATCTATTGCCATTTCAATGGCCTGTTAGCACCAGCTTCACCACTCCCCCCTCCCCAACCCCCTTCCCCGATGCATTCCAGGCACCCTCTGTATGTAAAAATAAACCAGCTCTGGCATCTCCCTCCACTCTAAACCAGTGGTTTTCAACCTGCCAGACAGGGGTGGGGAGGCTCCCGGCAGGAATGCGTACATCAGGCTCCCAGCTGAAGTGGAAATGTTGGGCTTCCGGACAGGAATGGGTACATCAGGATCCAGACAGCAGGTTCCTGGCAGGAGCGGAGACCTCGGGCTCTGTGATTAGTCAGGGATTGCTTAAGGTGGGAGATCGGTAGCAAGAAAAAGTTTGAAAACCTCTATTTTAATTGTCCCTCGTTGACTTGTTATGTGCACGGTTTCAAAACTCCACAGGAAATGGGCCAATTTCCATTTTTCTCAACCCAAATATTTCAGTAACAATTGGGTCGAGATCAGATACCTTCCCATTCACATCCCACCTTAAGCAACCCCTGACTAATCACTGAGCCCCGATGGCCTAGGGATGACTTACAGTGGGATGTGAGTGGAAAGATAAAGGTTGAGAACCACTGACTTGCAAACCCAGCGTTAAAGCTAACACAGGATGTTAAATGCTGCCCCCCAGCCTGACGGACCTGTCCTCGGGTGGGAATATCTTTCATGAACGACGGGCAACTGGGTGCCAAATGGGACCAAACCCCTCCTTCGCCGGTCGGGTGGGCACGGGGACAGTGGCATCGAACACCAGGAGAAGACAATAAATTTCGGAGAAATCACAGAACCACCCACAAAACGGGTGGATTTTACTAGTCGAACCCCGACTTTATCCACGACACGTGAAGGACAACTCAGTCTGATCATCTCAGCTCATCTCCAGAGCACGGCTGAGTGGAATAATATTAGGCCCGGCCGTTTTGAACTGCTAGGAAAATTCTGATTTTCGACCAGAAAAACCCCTGTGTCATTGAAAATTCATTTTCCATCAAAATACTTCACTGAATAGTTTAACTGTGGACATGGACAGGAGTTGAACGACTGGGCTCACCTATTACAGTCAGCATTTCTGCGCCTGCTACTCTGACTTAGACGAACGCGGCGAAGGTCGGCACAAAACTGTTCACAGCGAACAGTAGCGCGGGTTCGAATCCGCCTCTACCCGCAAGGTTCGTCCAGGGTCGGACGCTCCTCCCGCTTCCTCCCCGCCCTTCAAAGTGGTAATTAGGCGGCAGGGGCTGATGGGCAGAAAAGGGCTCAATTTTAAAAAAAATCTTTAAAACTGTTATTCAGAACTGAACAGTTTATGACAAGAAAACAATTACAGCACAGAAACCGGCCAGTACTGCCCTTCTAGTTCATGCCGAGCACCTTCTCCCGCCTCCTCCCAATGGCAGTGGCTTCTGTTCACATCCCACAGTATCTGTTGCTCTGAAGAGAATCCTTGAAAACTCTTGCGACAAGAGTATATAGAGGTGTTTGGGAGATAAATTGGGAAAGGTTTGTTCGAGCAGGTCCTTTCTGTTTCTCCTATTCCAAGGGAAACACCAGAAAACCAGTCCTCTCCTTTGACCAGGCCGTCTTCCAAAGCTGGCCAGCTTGTCCCTCTGGAACCGATGCCCTTGTGTATCTCTCTCTCTCTCTCTCCTCTCTCTCTCTCTCTCACGCCCTCCTGTTTTTTTCTCTCTACTCCCTGCTTGCAAAGATCACATGACTCTCCTGACAACAAGTTCTGCTGCTGCCTGTTGTTCAATTTGTTGCCTTTTGCAAACAACTGTCCGTCGTGAGTCTGAGCCTTTGGCAAAAATTCTGTGTTTTAAACTGCCTGTGTGTGACCTGCGCTAACAAACCTTTCCCAATTTATCTCCCCAAGCACCTCTATAATCCTCTGTCACACTCTCAATTCAAAAACAGTCCAAAATGGAGAGCTGGATGGTCAGGAGAAACATTCCCCTCCCCCCAACCCTCAGTGAATATAGCTCATGGCCCAAGTGATTGTGATGTGTCGATGGGCTGGTGAAGATGGCCTATAAAGTTACTAGAGTCCCGTCTGACTTCTGGCCTTCATCTTCCCACCGGGTCTGAAGTTTTCAGCTCTTCCCTTTGCCATTTTCCCCCTTCTCGGTCCCACCACTGAGGCCGTGGGAGGGCGAGACCGTGGCCCATTTCCCTCCCACTACCCCATGAACCTGCGGAGCGTCGTGACGGGATACCTCAGCCCCCTGTGGATCTCTTCCCTGAACTTCCTCTGTGCCACGGCGTAAATGAACGTGTTGGAGCAGCAGCTGAGGAGCTGCAGCATGAAGCCGAGTTCCATCACGATCAGCGGCATCTCCTGGTCGCCCGTGGTCTGCAGCAGGACCAGCCGCGTGAACAGCGTGGATGCCAAGTACAAGGACCACAGGAGAACGAAGTTGCCCGAGACCAGGAAGAGCAGGGTGGCCGACTGCTTCCGACTTCTGGCCTCGGGGTCCGGCCGCCTCCCGCGGAGTCTCCGGCGCGTTTGGACCGCGACTAGGATGTGGCGGACGGTGAGCGCGTTGAGCGCCAGGACGAGGATGAAGGGGACACACGGCGTGACAAGATAGTGGAGGATTTCGACGGCAGCCCAGACTGGCGAGAACATCACGCGCAGGGTCATCACGCAGAACCAGGGCACTCGCTGCAGCGCGTACTGGCCCGTGTACATAAAACACCAGAAGAGGTTTTTCACGCTGAACAGTGCAGCCATAGTCACAGTCACCAGCGCTGCGGTCCTCTCGGTGCAGTGCTTCGCCCTCAGGCTCGGGCAGCCAACGGCCACAAATCGGTCGAAGGTGAATGCAACCGTGAACCAGACCGAGCAGTCCGTGGCCGTGTGCAGCAGAGCCGCGTGGATGTGGCACAGGCGGACGGCCGTCGCGCCGTGGAAGGCCGAGTAAAAGACCACAGGGATCTGCTTGAGGATCAGGTCCAGGACGATGAGCAGCAGGTCAGCCGACACCATGGCCGCCAGGTAGCGTGTGATACCAGGGGCGAGGCCGCACCTGGCCCGCAGGAGAACCGCCAGGGTCGCCACATTCACTGCAAAGTGCAGGGGGGGGGGTCGTGAGACGCGGGCGGAATCAGCGAGGCACACAGTGATGGCCAACGTGGCGGGGCCACCTGCCCCAGTGGGATTCCTATCGAAAACTATGGGGGGGTGGGGGGGGGGGTGGAGGGAGAAAGAGCCTAAAAAATCTCCATGGGCATGGGATGAGGGGTTTTTTTAATGAATAAATTAACACATATATGATCATTATAACAGTTAATATTGTAAAGGGTTACATTAGTAAGGTGCAGAGAAGAGTTACTAAAATGTTGCCTTGATTGCAGTATCTTCAATACGGAGAAAGATTGGTCTTTATTCATTGGAGCGTAGAAGGTTGAGGGGGGATTTGATAAAGGTATTTAAAATTATGAGGGGAATAGATATGAATAGGCTCTTCCCCTTGAGGGTAGGGGAGATTGGAACGAGGGGTCATGAGTTAAGGGTTAGGGGGCAAAAGTTTAGAAGTAACATGAGAGGGAACTTTTTCACTCAGAGAATGGTGGCCGAGTGGAATGGCCTTCTGGAAGAGGGTAAATCTTGTCATTTAAGAGAAGGTTGGATGAGTGCATGGATGTGAGAGGATTGGAGGACTGGGGGCGGGTAAGTGGGTTTAGATGAGATTACTTAAATTGCGGACTTGAGGGGACGAGATGGCCTGTTTCTGTACTGTAATTGTTATATGGTTATATGCAGTGCGCTGAGCGGGCGCATAGCATGGTATTGCAAACTGGCACCAGTGTGGCTCACCAGCGAGCGCGTGTAGCCCCGGGCCGAACCGCCATGCACTCACCTGGGCAATGAACTGCGTGCTGAGTAGCGCCAAGCTGGGTTGCTATGCCTCTTTCTGGGGGGGGGGGGGTATTTATTTTAAGGACGCCAGCCCCAGATTGGCGGCAAACACAAGAATATGTCACCCCCTCCCGTGGAGCACGGGACGGGAAGGATTATAAAAGGAGGATGGCAAACTCAAATAAACAATCTTTGGCTGACTAACCTTGTGTATGTGTGTTTATTTAGTAGCTCTGTAAGGGTAGTCGCTATAAATGTGTCTTTAAAAGAGATAGATTGTGGGGGGGGGGGGTGGTGTGGTTAGACATTCAGGCACCAGTGACTTGGGAAAGGACAATGGAGCTGGTTAGAAAGGAACTTTAAAAAGCAGGTGCAAATGGAAAGTCCAGCTTTGAGTGCTGATAAAGATCTTTCAAAGATTGGGTTTGGAGCCTTGGGAGTGGTCGTTCTGGTTTTTATAAACAGAGAGAGAGAGAAAGAAAGAGAGAGAGAGGAACAAACAGGATTCTTCTCTGGAAGAGAGAAATCAGTTCTATAGTAACAGTTGAGGCTGCAACATGGCAGGTTGGCGAGCTTGTTGTAAAACCTCATTTTGAAGATGGGTTGTGAGTTCTGAGTTCAGCCTGTTCAAAACCCTTGTAGTCCTTACAAGAGGGAATGGCTGGCTAGAATGTTTCTCCCGAAATAAGGGAAACAAGAGGAACCTGGAAGCAGAGGTCCTCATTTGGAAAATGCACAATGGGGTAAGTTTCTTTGGCAAGACACTGATCATGGGAAATTAGTTTGTGTGTCCAACGAGCAATGATTCTCTGAAACCACCAAGAACCCTCCTGAGCAGTAACCATTTACCTGCAAGCACCAGAGCCTGGCAGAAATTCATAAACGTTAAGTTCTGTGCACAGTGTGAGAATTGCCTGAACTTGGAAGAGTGAGAAGTGAATGAATGGACTCTGAAATGGAGAACTTTCCTGAATGTATGCACATTACATACACATGTGCTTAGGATTAGAAGGGGGTTAAATTAATAGTAATAAAGTTCGATCCTGTTTTTATGTTTAAAGAACATTAAAAGCAACTTTGGTTGAAGTAACCATTGCCTTGGTGAATTTCTATTGCTGCTGGGCTTTGGGGTGCTCCAGGCTCATCAAATCACAATGTTACATTGTTTACAAATAGATGTTAATGTTACATAGTAAAGAAAAAAAATATTGAAACAACTGAAAAAAACTATAAAAACAACTGACCCCTCCCCCACAACCTTAACTAACCCCAGTAACTAAAATCTAAATCTAAAATACATAATAACTATATATTAGTTTGGATGCTTCAGATGACACACAAGAATCTCAAAAAGAACATTTTTCCAAAGACTCATTTCGGGAAAGCCTCACTGGTTTGGAGAATTCAAAACAAAGAAAACAAGATTATAATTTTAATCTCATTATTCTAGCGTATGGGCTCCAAACTTGTTAAGAATACAGAATACTTACCCCTTAAACTGAATGGAATTTTTTTTTCTAAAGGAATACAACTTTGAATCTGTGTTTGCCATCTGTTAATGAAGCATCTGATTTCCAAGTAACAGCAATAGATTTCCTGGCTAAGCCTGGTACAAGTTGGCCATAAGGCTGCTATTATCTGAGCAATTCTCTCCAGTTTGTAAAGACATGAACAAATAATATTCTATCCCTTGAGGTCTGGGAGACAAAAAGAATTAACTGGAGGTGGGGGAGGGGATTTAAAAAAATTCAGATGCACAGCATGGTGACAGGACCATCCAGACCACAACCCCAATTAGCCCAGAACCAAGGGTGGGGAGGGAACAGAGGTGCTGGGAGACAACCCATGCAGACACGGTGTAAAAACCCCTCACAGATAACCCCGACCAATTACAAGGTCCTCACAGTCAGTACAGGAGGTGGTGTTGAGGTTGCTGGGGTTGGTGAGGCAGGGGACGCTGAACCTGAAATATGTCTGACATGCTGCCAGGGACCAAAGCGAATTGTATTGGAATAGCTGCTGAGCATTGATTCAAGCCAAACACCATGATTGTTCCCATTCTGCACATTCCTGGGTTGTGGGCCGAGTGGAGGGACAAAACATGCTCCCTTATAGTTCAACCTTGGCAGTGAGTTCGCCGGTCATCCCTATAAACCGGCATTAAATGAGTTGGCCCACAAATTGTTCCATGCTGCCAAGCAAAAACATGTGTGGCAGGTTGTACCAGAGTTGCCTAGGCAAAGTCTTGTTCCCAGTTCAATATGTGACAGAGTATATAGGCATGTTTTTGGGAGATAAATTGGGGAAAGGTTTGTTAGAGTAGGTCACATACAAACACTTTAGCACAGATCTTATTTAAAATACTGGAGTTCTGCCCCATTCCAGACATGTCGGGGCCAACAGTCTTTGCAAGAGCTTTCCAATGTCCCAATGTCCTAGTAAAACCTTCCAACTCTTTCCCACAGTACCAATGTTCAGGTGAAACCATCCATCACTTCCTCACTGTCCTGGTGAAATCTTCCATCATCTTCCAAATATCTTGGTGAAACCTTCCCCTACTTTCCCACTGCCCCCCAATATCCTGGTGCATCCTTTAACCACGTTTCAACTGTCCCAATATCCTCGTTAAACATAACACCACTTTCCCACTGAGGCAATGTCCTGGTGAAACCTTCCACTACTTCCCCATTGTCCTGGTGAAATCTTCCACCACCTTCCAACTGTCCCAATATCCTGGGAAAACCTTTCACTAGTATCCCACTGACCCAATAACCTGGTGAATCCTTCCACCACTTTCCCACTGTCCCAATATACTCGTGAAACCTTTCACCACGTTACCACTGTCCCAATATCCTGGTGAAACCGTTCACCACTTTCCCACTGTGCTGGTGAAATGTTCCACGACTTTCCCACAGTCCCAATATCATGGTGAAACCTTTCACCACGTTTTCACTATTCCAATATCGTGGTGAAACCGTTCACCACTTTCCCACTGTCCTGGTGAAATATTCCACCACTTTCCCACTGCCCCAATATCTTCGTGAAAACTTTCACCACGTTTACACTGTCCCAATATCCTGGTGAAACAGTTCACTACTTTCCCACTGTCCTGTTGAGATGTTCCACCACTTTCCCACTGTCCCAATATCCTGGTGAAACCTATCACCACGTTCCAACTGTCTCAGTATCCTGGGAAAACCTTTCACTAGAATCCCACTGACCCAATGACCTGGTGAATCCTTCAACCACTTTCCCACTGTCCAAAAGTTCTGTTATAACCTTCCCCCACTTTCCCACTGTCCCAATATCCTGGTGCAAACTTCCTCCACTTTCCCACTGTCCCATTATCCTGGTGAAAACTTTCACCACATTTCAAATATCCCAATAAACTCGTGAACACTTACACAACTTTCCCACTGTCCCAATGTCGTTGTAAAACTTTCCACCACTTTCCCACTGTCCCAATGTCCTGGTTAAACCTTCGACCACTTTCCCACTGTCCGGGTGAAATCTGCCAACACCTTCTCACTGTTCCAATTCCCTTGTGAAATCTTGCACCACCTTCCCACCGTCCCAATGTCATGGCCAATACCTCCACCACATGCTCACGGTCCCAATGTCCTGATAAGAACCTTCCATTACCTTCCCACTGTCCCAATGTCCTAGTGAAACCTTCCAACTCTTTCCCACAGTAACAATGTCCTGGTGAAACCATCCATCACTTCCCCACTGTCCTGGTGAAATCTTCCACCATCTTCCCAATATCTTGCTGAAACCTTCCCCCACTTTCCCACTGCCCCCCAATATCCTGGTGCATCCTTTAACCACGTTTCAACTGTCCCAATATCCTCGTGAAACATTACACCACTTTCCCACTGAGGCAATGTCCTGGTGAAACCTTCCACCACTTTCCCACTGTACCAATGTTCTGGTTAAAACTTCCACCACTTCCCCATTGTCCTGGTGAAATCTTCCACCACCTTCCCACTGTTCCAATATCCTGGTGAACCCTATCACCACGTTCCAACTGTCCCAATATCCTGGGAAAACCTTTCACTAGTATCCCACTGAACCAATGACCTGGTGAATCCTTCCACCACTTTCCCACTGTCCAAAAGCCAGGTTAAAACCTTCCCCCACTTTCCCACTGTCCCAATATCCTGGTGCAAACATCCCCTACTTTCCCACTATCTCACTATCTTGGTGAAACCTTTCACCACGTTTCAAATGTCCCAATATCCTCGTGAAACCTTACACCACTTTCCCACTGTCTCAATGTCTTTGTGAAATCTTCCATCATTTTCCCACTGTACCAATGTCCTGGTGAAACCTTACACCACTTTCCCACTGTCTCAATGTCGTTGTGATATCTTCCACCACTTTCCCACTGCCCAAATATCCTGGTGAAACCTTTCACCACGTTTTCACTATTCCAATATCGTGGTGAAACCGTTCACCACTTTCCCACTGTCCTGGTGAAATATTCCACCACTTTCCCACTGCCCCAATATCCTCGTGAAACCTTTCACCACGTTTCCACTGTCCCAATATTCTGGTGAAACCTTTCACTACGTTTTCACTATTCCAATATCCTGGTGAAACCGTTCACCACTTTCCCACTGTCCTGGTGAAATTTTCCACAACTTTCCCTCTGTACCAATGTCCGGGTTAAACTTCCACCACTTCCGCACTCTCCTGGTCAAATTTCTACCACTTTACAACTGTCCCAATGTCTTTTTGAAACCTTCCACCACTTTCGCACTGTCCGAATGTCCAGGTGAAATATTCCACCACGTTACGAGAGTCCCGATGACCTGGTGAAACCTTTCACAATATTCACATTGTCCCAATATCCTGGTTAAACCCACCACCACTATCCCACAGTCCTGGTGAAATCTTCCCGTTTCTCCACTGTCCCAATAACCTGGTGAAACTTTTCACCACGTTTCTACTGTCCCAATATCCTGGTGCAACATTCCGCCAATTCTCCACTGTCCTGGCCAAATCTTCCACCACTTTCCCACTGTCCCAATATCCGGGAGAAACCTTTAAACACGTGTTCACTATTCCAATATCGTTGTGAAATTTTCCACCATTTCCCCACTGTCCTGGTGAAATCTTCCACCAATTTCCAACTGTCCCAATATCCTGGTGAAACCTTCCACCACTTTCCCACTGTTCGAATGTCTAGGTTAAATGTTCCACCATGTTGCGAGAGTCCCGATGACCTGGTGAACCTTTCACAATATTCACTTGGTCTTAATGTCCTGATTAAACTTTCCACCACATTTCCATTGTCCCACTATCCTGGTGAACCTTTCACCACGTTGCAACCCTCCAAATATCCTCGTGAAATCTTACACCACTTACACACTGTACCAATGTCCTGGATAAATCTTCGACCATTTTCCCACTGTCTTGGTGAAATCTTCCACCACTTTCCCATTGTCCAAATATCCTGGTGAAACCTTTCACCTCGACTTCATTATTCCAATACCCTGGTGAAATTTTCCACCACTTCTCCACTGTCCTGGTGAAACTTATCCCCAATTCGCCACTGTCCCAATAACCTGGTGAAACTTTTCACCACGTTTCTACTCTCCCAATATCCCGGTGCAACATTCCACATCTTCTCCACTCTCCTGCTCAAATCTTCCACCCCTTTCCCACTGCCCAAATATCATCGTGAAACCTTTCACCACGTTCCCACTGTCCCGATATCCTGGTGAAACCGTTCACCACTTTCCCACTGTCCAGGTGCAAACTTCCACTACTTTCCAACTGTATGAATATCATGGTGATAACATACACCACATTCCGACTCTTCCAATATCCTGGTGAAATCTATCACCACGTTCCAACTGTCCCAAAATCTTGCTAAAGGCTTTCACGAGCTTCCCACTGACCCAATGACCAGGAGATTTCTTCCACCACTTTCCCCCTGCCCAATTATCCTCGTGAAATCTTGCACCACGTTCCCACTGTCCCAATATCCTGGTGAAACCTTTCACCACGTTGCAACTCTCCAAATATCCTCGTGATTCTTTACACCACTTTCGCACAATACCAATGTCCTGGGCAAATCTTCCACCACTTTCCCACCGTCTTGGTGAAATATTTCACCACGTTCCCACCGTCCCAATGTCATGGCGAATACCTCCACCACATACCCACGGTTCCATTATTGATTTTCACCACATTTTCATTATTCCATTATCCTGGTAGTTTTCCACCACTTCACCACTGTCCTAGAGTAATCTTCCACGAATTTTCCACTTCCCAATATCCTGGTGAAACTTTCCACCACATTCCCATTGTCTTAGTATCCAGATTAAATCTTCCACCACTTTTCCACTGTCCCAATGTCCTGTTGAAACCTTCCACCACTTTTTACTGTCCGAGTGTCCAGGTGAAGTATTTCCCCACGTTCCGAGAGTCCCAATGACCTGGTGAAACCATCCACAATATTCACATTGTCTTAATATCCTGATTAAACCTTCCATCACATTTCCACTGTCCCAATGCCCAGGAAAAACCTTCTACCAACTCCCCACTGTCCAGGTGCAATCTTCCACTACTCCAACTGTCTGAATATTCTGGTGATAACTTACACCACATTCTGACTGTCCCAATATCCTGGTGAAACCGTTCACCACTTTCCCACTGTGCTGGTGAAATATTCCACGACTGTCCCACTGTCCCAATATCTTGGTGAAACCTTTCACCATGTTTTCACTATTCCAATATCGTGGTGAAACCGTTCACCACTTTCCCACTGTCCTGGTGAAATATTCCACCATTTCCCACTGTCCCAATATCCTCGTGAAACCTTTCACCACGTTTCCACTGTCCCAATATCCTGGTGAAACCGTTCACCACTTTCCTACGGTCCTGTTGAGATGTTCCACCACTTTCCCACTGTCCCAATATCCTGTTGAAACCTTTCACTATGTTTTCACTATTCCAATATCCTGGTGAAACCGTTCACCACTTTCCCACTGTCCTGGTGAAATTTTCCACAGCTTTCTCTCTGTACCAATGTCCGGGTTAAACTTCCACCACTTCCGCACTCTCCTGGTCAAATTTTCTACCACTTTACAACTGTCCCAATGTCTTTTTGAAACCTTCCACCACTTTCGCACTGTCCGAATGTCCAGGTGAAATATTCCACCACGTTACGAGAGTCCCGATGACCTGGTGAAACCTTTCACAATATTCACATTGTCCCAATATCCTGGTTAAACCCACCACCACTATCCCACAGTCCTGGTGAAATCTTCCCGTTTCTCGACTGTCCCAATAACCTGGTGAAACTTTTCACCACGTTTCTACTGTCCCAATATCCTGGTGCAACATTCCGCCAATTCTCCACTGTCCTGGCCAAATCTTCCACCACTTTCCCACTGTCCCAATATCCGGGAGAAACCTTTAAACACGTGTTCACTATTCCAATATCGTTGTGAAATCTTCCACCACTTTCCTACTGCCCCAGTATCCTCGTGCAACCTTTCACCACGTTCCCACTATACCACTATCATGGTGAAACCGTTCACCACTTTCCCACTGTCCTGTTGAGATGTTCCACCACTTCCCACTGTCCCAATATCCTGGTGAATCCTTTCTCTACGTTTTCACTATTCCAATATCCTGGTGAAACCGTTCACCACTTTTTACTGTCCGAGTGTCCAGGTGAAGTATTTCCCCACGTTCCGAGAGTCCCAATGACCTGGTGAAACCATCCACAATATTCACATTGTCTTAATATCCCGATTAAACCTTCCATCACATTTCCACTGTCCCAATGCCCAGGAAAAACCTTCTACCAACTCCCCACTGTCCAGGTGCAATCTTCCACTACTCCAACTGTCTGAATATTCTGGTGATAACTTACACCACATTCTGACTGTCCCAATATCCTGGTGAAACCAATCACCATGTTCCACCTGTCTCAATATCCTGGTAAAACCTTTCACTAGATTCCCACTGACCCAATGACCTGGTGAATCCTTCCACCAGATTCCCACTCTCCAAACGCCCTGGTAGAAACGACCCCCACTTTCCCACTGACCCACTATCCTGGCGAAACCTTTCACTACGTTTCAACTGTCCCAATATCCTTGTGAAACCTTACATCACTTTGTCACTGTCATAATGTCCTTGTGAAACATTCAACCAGTTTCCCACTGTACCAATGTCCTGGTTAACCCTTCCACCACTTTCCCACTGTCCGAGAGAAATCTCCCATCATTTCCCACTGTCCCAATATCCTGGTGAAATCTTTCACCACGTTCCCACCGTCCCAATGTCATGGCGAATTCCTTCACCACATTCCCACGGTTCCATTGTCCTGATAAAACCTTCCATCACCTTCCCAAAGTCCCAATGTCCTCATGAAACCTTCCAGCTCTTTCCCACTGTACCAATGTTCTGGTCAAACCATCCACCAAATTCACACAGTCCAGGTGAAATTTTCCAGCACTTCCCCACTGTCCTGGTGAAATCTTCCACCACCTTCCCACTGTCCGAATATTCTGGTAAAATCTATCAACGGGTTCCCACTGTCCACATGTCCTGGTGAAACGTTCCCCCACTTTCTCACTGTCCCACAATCCTGTTGAAACGTTTCACCATGTTGCAACTCTCCAAATATCCTCGTGCAACCTTACACCACTTTTCCACTGTACCAATGTCCTGGTTAAAACTTCCACCACTTTCACACTGTCCTGGTGAAATCTTCCATCACTTTCCCACTATCCCAATATCATGGAAAAACCTTTCACCACGTTTTGAATATTCAAATATACTGGTGAAATTTTCCACCACTTCCCCACTGTCCTGGTGAAATCTTCCACCAATTTCCCACTGTCCCAATATCCTGGTGAAAACTTCCACAACATTCCCATTGTCTTTAATATCCTGATTAAATTTTCCACCACTTTTCCACTGTCCCACTGTCCCGTTGAAACCTTCCACCACATTCCAACTGTCCAAATGTCCTGGAGAAACCTTCCACCACTTTCCCACTGTCCAGGTGCAATTTTTCATTACTTTCCAACTGTCTGAATATCCTGGTGGTACCTTACACCACTTTCCGACTGTCCCAATACCATTGTAAATCCTATCACCACGTTCCAACTGTCTCAATATCCTGGTGAAAACTTTCTCTAGCTTCCCACTGACCCAATGACCTTGTGAATCCTTCCAACACTTTCGCACTGACCAACAGCACTGGTAAAACCTTCCATCAAATTCCCACTGGCCCAAAGTCCTTTTCAAAACTTCGAACACTTTTCCACTGTACTAATGTCCTGCTGAAAACTTCAATCACCTTTCCACTGTGCCAATACAATGGTGAAACATTTTACCACGTTCCCACTCCACTGTCCCAATGTCCGAGTGGAACTTTCGACCAATTCCCCATTGTCCCAATATCTTGGTTAAACCTTATACCACATTCCGGCTGTACCCATGTCGTTGTAAAACGATCCACAACTTTACCACAGTACCAATGTCCTTTTTAAGCCTTCCACCACTTTCCCACGGTTCTAGTGAAATCGTCCACCACTTTCCCACTGTCCCAATATCCTTGTGAAATCTTTCACCACGTTCGCACCGTCCCAATGTCATGGTGAATAACTCCACCACATTCCCACGGTCCCATTGCCCTGATAAAACCTTACATCATCTTGCCACTGTCCAAATGTCTTCGTGAAATCTTCCAGCTCCTTCCCACTGTACCAATGTGCTAGTCAAACCATTCACCGATTTCCCACTAGCCAGGAGAACCTTTCCACCACATTTCCATTGTCCTTGTGAAAATGTCCACCACCTTCCCACTGTCCGAATATTCAAGGAAAACCTATCAACAGATTCCCACAGTCCACATGTCATGGCTAAACC
Source organism: Narcine bancroftii (assembly GCF_036971445.1). Lineage (NCBI taxonomy): Eukaryota > Metazoa > Chordata > Chondrichthyes > Torpediniformes > Narcinidae > Narcine > Narcine bancroftii. The sequence continues at coordinate 202,744,384 of NC_091470.1, forward strand.
TTCCACCACTATTCCACTGTCCTGATTAAATCTTCCACCACTAATCCACTGTCCAAATATCTTGGTGAAACCTTCCCCCACTTTTCCACTGTCCCACTATCCTCGTGAAACCTTTCACCACGTTCCAACTATCCCAATATCCAGGTGTAACCTTACACCATATTTCCACTGTCCCAATATCCTGGTGAAACTTTTCACTACGTTTCTACTGTCCCAATATCCTGTTGCATCTTTCCGCCACGTCTCCACCCTCCTGGTCAAATCGTACAACACTTTCCCACTGCCCCAATATCATCGCGAAACACTTCACCATGTTCCCACTGTTCCAATATCATGGTGAAACCTTTCCCCACTTGCAAACAGTCCCACAATCCTGTTGAATGCTTTCAGCACGTTGCAACTCTTCAAATATCCTCGTGAAACCTTGCACCACTTTCCCACTGTACCAATATCCTGCTGCAACCTTCCCCCACTTTCCCATTGTCCCAATATCCTGGTGAAACCTTTCACTTCGTTTTCACTATTCCAATACCCTGGTGAAACCGTTCAATAGTTTCCCACTGTACCAATCTCCTGATTAAACTTCCACCACTTCTGCGCTCTCGTGGTCAAATCTTCCACCAATTTCCAACTGTCCCAATGTCTTTTTGAAACCTTCCACCACTTTCCCACTGTCCGAATGTCCGGGTGAAATACTCCACCACGTTATGAGAGTCCCGATGACCTGGTGAAACCTTTCACAAAATTCACATTCCCTTAATTTCCTGATTAAACTTTCCACCACATTTCCACTGTCCCACTATCCTGGTGAAACCTTTCACCACGTTGCAACTCTCCAAATATCCTCGTGAAACCTTACACCACTTACAGACTGTACCAATGTCCTGGGTAAATCTTCGACCACTTTCCCACTGTCTTGGTGAAATCTTCCACCACTATCCCATTGTCCAAATATCCTCGTGAAACCTTTCACCACGTTCCCATTGTCCCAATATCCTGGTGAAACCTTTCACCATGTTTTCACTATTCCAATATCGTGGTGTAACCGTTCACCACTTTCCCACTGTCCTGGTGAAATATTCCACCATTTCCCACTGTCCCAATATCCTCGTGAAACCTTTCACCACGTTTCCACTGTCCCAATATCCTGGTGAAACCGTTCACCACTTTCCTACGGTCCTGTTGAGATGTTCCACCACTTTCCCACTGTCCCAATATCCTGTTGAAACCTTTCACTATGTTTTCACTATTCCAATATCCTGGTGAAACCGTTCACCACTTTCCCACTGTCCTGGTGAAATTTTCCACAGCTTTCTCTCTGTACCAATGTCCGGGTTAAACTTCCACCACTTCCGCACTCTCCTGGTCAAATTTTCTACCACTTTACAACTGTCCCAATGTCTTTTTGAAACCTTCCACCACTTTCGCACTGTCCGAATGTCCAGGTGAAATATTCCACCACGTTACGAGAGTCCCGATGACCTGGTGAAACCTTTCACAATATTCACATTGTCCCAATATCCTGGTTAAACCCACCACCACTATCCCACAGTCCTGGTGAAATCTTCCCGTTTCTCGACTGTCCCAATAACCTGGTGAAACTTTTCACCACGTTTCTACTGTCCCAATATCCTGGTGCAACATTCCGCCAATTCTCCACTGTCCTGGCCAAATCTTCCACCACTTTCCCACTGTCCCAATATCCGGGAGAAACCTTTAAACACGTGTTCACTATTCCAATATCGTTGTGAAATTTTCCACCACTTCCCCACTGTCCTGGTGAAATCTTCCACCAATTTCCAACTGTCCCAATATCCTGGTGAAACCTTCCACCACTTTCCCACTGTCCGAATGTCCAGATGAAATGTTCCACCATGTTGCGAGAGTCCCGATGACCTGGTGACACCTTTCACAATATTCACTTGGTCTTAATGTCCTGATTAAACTTTCCACCACATTTCCATTGTCCCACTATCCTGGTGAACCTTTCACCACGTTGCAACCCTCCAAATATCCTCGTGAAATCTTACACCACTTACACACTGTACCAATGTCCTGGATAAATCTTCGTCCATTTTCCCACTGTCTTGGTGAAATCTTCCACCACTTTCCCATTGTCCAAATATCCTGGTGAAACCTTTCACCTCGACTTCATTATTCCAATACACTGGTGAAATTTTCCACCACTTCTCCACTGTCCTGGTGAAACTTATCCCCAATTCGCCACTGTCCCAATAACCTGGTGAAACTTTTCACCATGTTTCTACTCTCCCAATATCCCGGTGCAACATTCCACATCTTCTCCACTCTCCTGCTCAAAGCTTCCACCCCTTTCCCACTGCCCAAATATCGTCGTGAAACCTTTCACCACGTTCCGACTGTCCCGATATCCTGGTGAAACCGTTCACCACTTTCCAACTGTCCTGGTGATATGTTCCTCCAATTACCCACTGTCCCAATATCCTGGTGAAAGCTTGCACAACATTCCCATTGTCTTAATATCCTGATTAAATCTTCAACCACTTTTCAACTGTCCCAATGACCTGTGACATTGAAATTTTCCACCACTTCCCCACTGTCCTGGTGAAACCATCCACCACTTTCCCACTGCCCAGGTGCAATCTTCCACTACTTTCCAACTGTATGAATATCATGGTGATAACATACACCACATTCCGACTCTTCCAATATCCTGGTGAAATCTATCACCACGTTCCAACTGTCCCAAAATCTTGGTAAAGGCTTTCACGAGCTTCCCACTGACCCAATGACCAGGAGATTTCTTCCACCACTTTCCCACTGCCCAATTATCCTCGTGAAATCTTGCACCACGTTCCCACTGTCCCAATATCCTGGCGAAACCGTTCACTATTTTCCCACTGTCCTGGTGAAATGTTTCACCACTTTCCCACTGTCCCAATATCATTGTGAAACGTTTAACCACGTTTTCACTATTCCAATATCCTGGTGAAATTGTTCACCACTTTCCCACTGTCCTGGTGAGAAGTTCCAGCACTTTCCCACTGTACCAATGTCGTGGTTAAACCTTCCACCGCTTCCCCATTCCCCTGGTGAAATCTTCCACCAATTTCCAACTAACCCAATCTCCTGTTGAAACCTTCCACCACGTTCCCACTGTTCGAATGTCCAGGTGAAATATTCCACCACGTTCCGAGAGACCCAATGACCTGGTGAAACATTTCACAATATTCACATTGTCTTCATGTCCTGATTAAACATTCTACCACATTTCCACTGTCCCACTATCCTGGTGAAACCTTTCACCACGTTGCAACTCTCCAAATATCCTCGTGATTCTTTACACCACTTTCGCACAATACCAATGTCTTGGGCAAATCTTCCACCACTTTCCCACCGTCTTGGTGAAATATTTCACCACGTTCCCACCGTCCCAATGTCATGGCGAATACCTCCACCACATACCCACGGTTCCATTATTGATTTTCACCACATTTTCATTATTCCAATATCCTGGTAGTTTTCCACCACTTCACCACTGTGCTAGAGTAATCTTCCACGAATTTTCCACTTCCCAATGTCCTGTTGAAACCTTCCACCACTTTTTACTGTCCGAGTGTCCAGGTGAAGTATTCCCCCACGTTCCGAGAGTCCCAATGACCTGGTGAAACCATCCACAATATTCACATTGTCTTAATATCCTGATTAAACCTTCCATCACATTTCCACTGTTCTAATGCCCAGGAAAAACCTTCCACCAACTCCCCACTGTCCAGGTGCAATCTTCCACTACTCCAACTGTCTGAATATTCTGGTGATAACTTACACCACATTCTGACTGTCCCAATATCCTGGTGAAACCAATCACCATGTTCCACCTGTCTCAATATCCTGGTAAAACCTTTCACTAGATTCCCACTGACCCAATGACCTGGTGAATCCTTCCACCAGATTCCCACTCTCCAAACGCCCTGGTAGAAACGTCCCCCACTTTCCCACTGACCCACTATCCTGGCGAAACCTTTCACTACGTTTCAACTGTCCCAATATCCTTGTGAAACCTTACATCACTTTGTTACTGTCATAATGTCCTTGTGAAACATTCAACCAGTTTCCCACTGTACCAATGTCCTGGTTAACCCTTCCACCATTTTCCCACTGTCCGAGAGAAATCTCCCATCATTTCCCACTGTCCCAATATCCTGGTGAAATCTTTCACCACGTTCCCACCGTCCCAATGTCATGGCGAATTCCTTCACCACATTCCCACGGTTCCATTGTCCTGATAAAACCTTCCATCACCTTCCCAAAGTCCCAATGTCCTCATGAAACCTTCCAGCTCTTTCCCACTGTACCAATGTTCTGGTCAAACCATCCACCAAATTCCCACAGTCAAGGTGAAATTTTCCAGCACTTCCCCACTGTCCTGGTGAAATCTTCCACCACCTTCCCACTGTCCGAATATTCTGGTAAAATCTATCAACGGGTTCCCACTGTCCACATGTCCTGGTGAAACGTTCCGACACTTTCACACTGTCCCGCAATCCTGGTGAAACGTTTCACCATGTTGCAACTCTCCAAATATCCTCGCGCAACCTTACACCACTTTTCCACTGTACCAATGTCCTGGTTAAAACTTCCACCACTTTCACACTGTCCTAGTGAAATCTTCCATCACTTTCCCACTATCCCAATATCATGGTAAAACTTTTCACCACGTTTTCAATATACAAATATACTGGTGAAATTTTCCACCACTTCACCACTGTCCTGGTGAAATCTTCCAACCAATTTCCCACTGTCCCAATATGCTGGTGAAAACTTCCACAACATTCCCATTGTCTTTAATATCCTGATTAAATCTTCCACCACTTTTCCACTGTCCCACTGTCCCGTTGAAACCTTCCACCACATTCCAACTGTCCAAATGTCCTGGAGAAACCTTCACCACTTTCCCACTGTCCAGGTGCAATTTTTTATCACTTTCCAACTGTCTGAATATCCTGGTGGTACCTTGCACCACTTTCCCACTGTACCAATATCCTGGTGCAAACTTCCCCCACTTTCCCATTGTCCCAATATCCTGGTGAACCCTTTCACTACGTTTTCACTATTCCAATATCCTGGTGAAACCGTTCACCACTTTCCCACTGTACCAATCTCCTGGTTAAACTTCCACCACTTCTGCACTCTCCTGGTCAAATCTTCCACCAATTTCCAACTGTCCCAATGTCTTTTTGAAATCTTCCACCACTTTCCCACTGTCCGAATTTCCGGGTGAAATACTCCACCAAGTTATGAGAGTCCCGATGACCTGGTGAAACCTTTCACAAAATTCACATTGCCTTAATTTCCTGATTAAACTTTCCACCATATTTCCACTGTCCCACTATCCTGGTGAAACCTTTCACCACGTTGCAACTCTCCAAATATCCTCGTGAAACCTTACACCACTTACAGACTGTACGAATGTCCTGTGTAAATCTTCGACCACTTTCCCACTGTCTTGGTGAAATCTTCCACCACTTTCCCATTGTCCAAATATCCTGGTGAAACCTTTCACCACGTCTTCATTATTCCAATATCCTGGTGAAATTTTCCATCACTTCCCCAATGTCATGGTGAAACTTATCCCCAATTCGCCACTGTCACAATAACCTGGTGAAACTTTTCACCACGTTTCTACTCTCCCAATATACCGGTGCAACATTCCGCCACTTCTCCACTTTCCTGCTCAAATCTTCCACCCTTTTCCCACTGCCCAAATATCTTCGTGAAACCTTTCACCACGTTTCCACCGTCCCAATATCCTGGTGAAACCGTTCACCACTTTCCCAATGTCCTGGTGAAATCTTCCACCACTTTCCTCGTGCAACCTTACACCACTTTTCCACTGTACCAATGACCTGGTTAAAACTTCCACCACTTTCACACTGTCCTGGTGAAATCTTCCACCACTTTCCCACTGTCCCAATATGCTGGTAAAACCTCTCACAACGTTTTCAATATTCAAATATAATGGTGAAATTTTCCACCACTTCCCCACTGTCCTGGTGAAATCTTCCAACCAATTTCCCACTGTCCCAATATCCTGGTGAAAGCTTCCACAACATTCCCATTGTCTTTAATATCCTGATTAAATCTTCCACCACTTTTCCACTGTCCCACGGTCCCGTTGAAACCTTCCCTTCCACCATATTCCAACTGTCCAAATGTCCTGGAGAAACCTTCCACCACTTTCCCACTGTCCAGGTGCAATTTTTCACTACTTTCCAACTGTTTGAATATGCTGGTGGTACCTTACACCACTTTCTGACTTTCCCAATACCATTGTAAATCCTGTCACCACGTTCCAACTGTCTCAATATCCTGGTGAAAACTTTCACTAGCTTCCCACTGACCCAATGACCTTGTGAATCCTTCAACCACTTTCGCACTGACCAACAGCACTGGTAAAACCTTCCATCAAATTCCCACTGGCCCAAAGTCCTTTTCAAAACTTCCAACATTTTTCCACTGTACTAATGTCCTGCTGAAAACTTCAATCACCTTTGTATTGTGCCAATACAATGGTGAAACATTTCACCACGTTCCCACTCCACTGTCCCAATGTCCGAGTGGAACTTTCGACCAATTCCCCATTGTCCCAATATCTTGGTTCAACCTTACACCACATTCCCGCTGTCCCCATGTCGTTGTAAAACTTTCCACCACTTTCCCACAGTACCAATGTCCTGGTTAAACCTTCCACCACTTTCCCACGGTCCTAGTGAAATCGTCCACCACTTTTCCACTGTCTCACTGTCGTTGTGAAATCTTCCACCACTTTCCCACTGCCCCAATATCCTCGTGAAATCTTCCCCCACTTTCCCACTGTCCCACTATCCTGGTGAAACCTTTCACCACGTTCCAACTGTCCCAATATCCAGGTGTAATCTTACACCATATTTCCACTGTCCCCATATCCTGGTGAAACTTTCCCCGACTACCCCACTGTCCCAATAACCTGGTGAAACTTTTCACTACGTTTCTACAGTCCCAGTATCCTGGTGCATCTTTCCGCGACGTCTCCACCCTCCTGGTCAAATCTTACACCACTTTCCTACTGCCCCAATATCATTGCGAACCACTTCACCACGTTCCCACGGTCCCAATATCCTGGTGAAACCTTTCCCCTCTTGCAAACAGTCCCACAATCCTGTGAAAAGCTTTCAGCAAGTTGCAACTTTTCAAATATCCTCGTGAAACCTTGCACCACTTTCCCACTGTACCAATGTCCTGGTTAAACTTCCACCACTGACCCACTCACCTGGTCAAATCTTCCACCACTTACCAACTGTCCCAATGTCCTCTTGAAACCTTCCACCACTTTTCCACTGTCCGAATGTCCAGGTGAAATATTCCACCACGTTACGAGAGTCCCCATGACCTGGTGAAACCTTTCACAATATTCACATTTTCCCAATATCCTGGTTAAATCTACCACCACTTCCCCACTGTCCTGGTGAAACTTATCGCCAATTCGCCACTGTCCCAATAACCTGGTGAAACCTTTCACCACGTTTCTACTGTCCCAATATCCTAGTGCACCATTCCGCCATTTCTCCACGCTCCTAGTCAAGTTTTCCCCCACTTTCCCACTGTCCCAATATCCGGGTGCAAACCTCCCCCACTTTCCCACTATACCACTATCTTGGTGAAACCTTTCACCACGTTTCAAATGTCCCAATATCCTCGTGAAACCTTACACCACTTTCCCACTGTCTCAATGTCAGTGTGAAATCTTCCATCACTCTCCCACTGTACCAATGTGCTGGTGAAACCTTACACCACTTTCCCATTGTCTCAAAGTCGTTGTGAAATATTCCATCACTTTCACACTGTACTGATGTCCTGGTTAAACCTTACACCACTTTCCCACTGTCTCACTGTCGTTGTGAAATCTTCCACCACTTTCCTACTGCCCCAGTATCCTCGTGCAACCTTTCACCACGTTCCCACTATACCACTATCATGGTGAAACCGTTCACCACTTTCCCACTGTCCTGTTGAGATGTTCCACCACTTCCCACTGTCCCAATATCCTGGTGAATCCTTTCTCTACGTTTTCACTATTCCAATATCCTGGTGAAACCGTTCACCACTTTTTACTGTCCGAGTGTCCAGGTGAAGTATTTCCCCACGTTCCGAGAGTCCCAATGACCTGGTGAAACCATCCACAATATTCACATTGTCTTAATATCCTGATTAAACCTTCCATCACATTTCCACTGTCCCAATGCCCAGGAAAAACCTTCTACCAACTCCCCACTGTCCAGGTGCAATCTTCCACTACTCCAACTGTCTGAATATTCTGGTGATAACTTACACCACATTCTGACTGTCCCAATATCCTGGTGAAACCAATCACCATGTTCCACCTGTCTCAATATCCTGGTAAAACCTTTCACTAGATTCCCACTGACCCAATGACCTGGTGAATCCTTCCACCAGATTCCCACTCTCCAAACGCCCTGGTAGAAACGACCCCCACTTTCCCACTGACCCACTATCCTGGCGAAACCTTTCACTACGTTTCAACTGTCCCAATATCCTTGTGAAACCTTACATCACTTTGTCACTGTCATAATGTCCTTGTGAAACATTCAACCAGTTTCCCACTGTACCAATGTCCTGGTTAACCCTTCCACCACTTTCCCACTGTCCGAGAGAAATCTCCCATCATTTCCCACTGTCCCAATATCCTGGTGAAATCTTTCACCACGTTCCCACCGTCCCAATGTCATGGCGAATTCCTTCACCACATTCCCACGGTTCCATTGTCCTGATAAAACCTTCCATCACCTTCCCAAAGTCCCAATGTCCTCATGAAACCTTCCAGCTCTTTCCCACTGTACCAATGTTCTGGTCAAACCATCCACCAAATTCACACAGTCCAGGTGAAATTTTCCAGCACTTCCCCACTGTCCTGGTGAAATCTTCCACCACCTTCCCACTGTCCGAATATTCTGGTAAAATCTATCAACGGGTTCCCACTGTCCACATGTCCTGGTGAAACGTTCCCCCACTTTCTCACTGTCCCACAATCCTGTTGAAACGTTTCACCATGTTGCAACTCTCCAAATATCCTCGTGCAACCTTACACCACTTTTCCACTGTACCAATGTCCTGGTTAAAACTTCCACCACTTTCACACTGTCCTGGTGAAATCTTCCATCACTTTCCCACTATCCCAATATCATGGAAAAACCTTTCACCACGTTTTGAATATTCAAATATACTGGTGAAATTTTCCACCACTTCCCCACTGTCCTGGTGAAATCTTCCACCAATTTCCCACTGTCCCAATATCCTGGTGAAAACTTCCACAACATTCCCATTGTCTTTAATATCCTGATTAAATTTTCCACCACTTTTCCACTGTCCCACTGTCCCGTTGAAACCTTCCACCACATTCCAACTGTCCAAATGTCCTGGAGAAACCTTCCACCACTTTCCCACTGTCCAGGTGCAATTTTTCATTACTTTCCAACTGTCTGAATATCCTGGTGGTACCTTACACCACTTTCCGACTGTCCCAATACCATTGTAAATCCTATCACCACGTTCCAACTGTCTCAATATCCTGGTGAAAACTTTCTCTAGCTTCCCACTGACCCAATGACCTTGTGAATCCTTCCAACACTTTCGCACTGACCAACAGCACTGGTAAAACCTTCCATCAAATTCCCACTGGCCCAAAGTCCTTTTCAAAACTTCCAACACTTTTCCACTGTACTAATGTCCTGCTGAAAACTTCAATCACCTTTCCACTGTGCCAATACAATGGTGAAACATTTTACCACGTTCCCACTCCACTGTCCCAATTTCCGAGTGGAACTTTCGACCAATTCCCCATTGTCCCAATATCTTGGTTAAACCTTATACCACATTCCGGCTGTACCCATGTCGTTGTAAAACGATCCACAACTTTCCCACAGTACCAATGTCCTTTTTAAGCCTTCCACCACTTTCCCACGGTTCTAGTGAAATCGTCCACCACTTTCCCACTGTCCCAATATCCTGGTGAAATCTTTCACCACGTTCGCACCGTCCCAATGTCATGGTGAATAACTCCACCACATTCCCACGGTCCCATTGCCCTGATAAAACCTTACATCATCTTGCCACTGTCCAAATGTCTTCGTGAAATCTTCCAGCTCCTTCCCACTGTACCAATGTGCTAGTCAAACCATTCACCGATTTCCCACTAGCCAGGAGAACCTTTCCACCACATTTCCATTGTCCTTGTGAAAATGTCCACCACCTTCCCACTGTCCGAATATTCAAGGAAAACCTATCAACAGATTCCCACAGTCCACATGTCATGGCTAAACCTTCCACCACTATTCCACTGTCCTGATCAAATCTTCCACCACTAATCCACTGTCCAAATATCTTGGTGAAACCTTCCCCCACTTTTCCACTGTCCCACTATCCTCGTGAAACCTTTCACCACGTTCCAACTATCCCAATATCCAGGTGTAACCTTACACCATATTTCCACTGTCCCAATATTTTGGTGAAACTTTCCCCCACTACCCCACTGTCCCAATAACCTGGTGAAACTTTTCACTACGTTTCTACTGTCCCAATATCCTGTTGCATCTTTCCGCCACGTCTCCACCCTCCTGGTCAAATCGTACAACACTTTCCCACTGCCCCAATATCATCGCGAAACACTTCACCATGTTCCCACTGTTCCAATATCATGGTGAAACCTTTCCCCACTTGCAAACAGTCCCACAATCCTGTTGAATGCTTTCAGCACGTTGCAACTCTTCAAATATCCTCGTGAAACCTTGCACCACTTTCCCACTGTACCAATATCCTGCTGCAACCTTCCCCCACTTTCCCATTGTCCCAATATCCTGGTGAAACCTTTCACTTCGTTTTCACTATTCCAATACCCTGGTGAAACCGTTCACCAGTTTCCCACTGTACCAATCTCCTGGTTAAACTTCCACCACTTCTGCACTCTCCTGGTCAAATCTTCCACCAATTTCCAACTGTCCCAATGTCTTTTTGAAACCTTCCACCACTTTCCCACTGTCCGAATGTCCGGGTGAAATACCCCACCACGTTATGAGAGTCCCGATGACCTGGTGAAACCTTTCACAAAATTCACATTCCCTTAATTTCCTGATTAAACTTTCCACCACATTTCCACTGTCCCACTATCCTGGTGGAACCTTTCACCACGTTGCAACTCTCCAAATATCCTCGTGAAACCTTACACCACTTACAGACTGTACCAATGTCCTGGGTAAATCTTCGACCACTTTCCCACTGTCTTGGTGAAATCTTCCACCACTTTCCCATTGTCCAAATATCCTCGTGAAACCTTTCACCACGTTCCCATTGTCCCAATATCCTGGTGAAACCGTTCACCACTTTCCCACTGTGCTGGTGAAATATTCCACGACTGTCCCACTGTCCCAATATCCTGGTGAAACCTTTCACCATGTTTTCACTATTCCAATATCGTGGTGTAACCGTTCACCACTTTCCCACTGTCCTGGTGAAATATTCCACCATTTCCCACTGTCCCAATATCCTCGTGAAACCTTTCACCACGTTTCCACTGTCCCAATATCCTGGTGAAACCGTTCACCACTTTCCTACGGTCCTGTTGAGATGTTCCACCACTTTCCCACTGTCCCAATATCCTGTTGAAACCTTTCACTATGTTTTCACTATTCCAATATCCTGGTGAAACCGTTCACCACTTTCCCACTGTCCTGGTGAAATTTTCCACAGCTTTCTCTCTGTACCAATGTCCGGGTTAAACTTCCACCACTTCCGCACTCTCCTGGTCAAATTTTCTACCACTTTACAACTGTCCCAATGTCTTTTTGAAACCTTCCACCACTTTCGCACTGTCCGAATGTCCAGGTGAAATATTCCACCACGTTACGAGAGTCCCGATGACCTGGTGAAACCTTTCACAATATTCACATTGTCCCAATATCCTGGTTAAACCCACCACCACTATCCCACAGTCCTGGATGAAATCTTCCCGTTTCTCGACTGTCCCAATAACCTGGTGAAACTTTTCACCACGTTTCTACTGTCCCAATATCCTGGTGCAACATTCCGCCAATTCTCCACTGTCCTGGCCAAATCTTCCACCACTTTCCCACTGTCCCAATATCCGGGAGAAACCTTTAAACACGTGTTCACTATTCCAATATCGTTGTGAAATTTTCCACCACTTCCCCACTGTCCTGGTGAAATCTTCCACCAATTTCCAACTGTCCCAATATCCTGGTGAAACCTTCCACCACTTTCCCACTGTCCGAATGTCCAGATGAAATGTTCCACCATGTTGCGAGAGTCCCGATGACCTGGTGACACCTTTCACAATATTCACTTGGTCTTAATGTCCTGATTAAACTTTCCACCACATTTCCATTGTCCCACTATCCTGGTGAACCTTTCACCACGTTGCAACCCTCCAAATATCCTCGTGAAATCTTACACCACTTACACACTGTACCAATGTCCTGGATAAATCTTCGTCCATTTTCCCACTGTCTTGGTGAAATCTTCCACCACTTTCCCATTGTCCAAATATCCTGGTGAAACCTTTCACCTCGACTTCATTATTCCAATACACTGGTGAAATTTTCCACCACTTCTCCACTGTCCTGGTGAAACTTATCCCCAATTCGCCACTGTCCCAATAACCTGGTGAAACTTTTCACCACGTTTCTACTCTCCCAATATCCCGGTGCAACATTCCACATCTTCTCCACTCTCCTGCTCAAAGCTTCCACCCCTTTCCCACTGCCCAAATATCGTCGTGAAACCTTTCACCACGTTCCGACTGTCCCGATATCCTGGTGAAACCGTTCACCACTTTCCAACTGTCCTGGTGATATGTTCCTCCAATTACCCACTGTCCCAATATCCTGGTGAAAGCTTGCACAACATTCCCATTGTCTTAATATCCTGATTAAATCTTCAACCACTTTTCAACTGTCCCAATGACCTGTGACATTGAAATTTTCCACCACTTCCCCACTGTCCTGGTGAAACCATCCACCACTTTCCCACTGCCCAGGTGCAATCTTCCACTACTTTCCAACTGTATGAATATCATGGTGATAACATACACCACATTCCGACTCTTCCAATATCCTGGTGAAATCTATCACCACGTTCCAACTGTCCCAAAATCTTGGTAAAGGCTTTCACGAGCTTCCCACTGACCCAATGACCAGGAGATTTCTTCCACCACTTTCCCACTGCCCAATTATCCTCGTGAAATCTTGCACCACGTTCCCACTGTCCCAATATCCTGGCGAAACCGTTCACTATTTTCCCACTGTCCTGGTGAAATGTTTCACCACTTTCCCACTGTCCCAATATCATTGTGAAACGTTTAACCACGTTTTCACTATTCCAATATCCTGGTGAAATTGTTCACCACTTTCCCACTGTCCTGGTGAGATGTTCCAGCACTTTCCCACTGTACCAATGTCGTGGTTAAACCTTCCACCGCTTCCCCATTCCCCTGGTGAAATCTTCCACCAATTTCCAACTGACCCAATCTCCTGTTGAAACCTTCCACCACGTTCCCACTGTTCGAATGTCCAGGTGAAATATTCCACCACGTTCCGAGAGACCCAATGACCTGGTGAAACATTTCACAATATTCACATTGTCTTCATGTCCTGATTAAACATTCTACCACATTTCCACTGTCCCACTATCCTGGTGAAACCTTTCACCACGTTGCAACTCTCCAAATATCCTCGTGATACTTTACACCACTTTCGCACAATACCAATGTCCTGGGCAAATCTTCCACCACTTTCCCACCGTCTTGGTGAAATATTTCACCACGTTCCCACCGTCCCAATGTCATGGCGAATACCTCCACCACATACCCACGGTTCCATTATTGATTTTCACCACATTTTCATTATTCCAATATCCTGGTAGTTTTCCACCACTTCACCACTGTGCTAGAGTAATCTTCCACGAATTTTCCACTTCCCAATGTCCTGTTGAAACCTTCCACCACTTTTTGCTGTCCGAGTGTCCAGGTGAAGTATTCCCCCACGTTCCGAGAGTCCCAATGACCTGGTGAAACCATCCACAATATTCACATTGTCTTAATATCCTGATTAAACCTTCCATCACATTTCCACTGTTCTAATGCCCAGGAAAAACCTTCCACCAACTCCCCACTGTCCAGGTGCAATCTTCCACTACTCCAACTGTCTAAATATTCTGGTGATAACTTACACCACATTCTGACTGTCCCAATATCCTGGTGAAACCAATCACCATGTTCCACCTGTCTCAATATCCTGGTAAAACCTTTCACTAGATTCCCACTGACCCAATGACCTGGTGAATCCTTCCACCAGATTCCCACTCTCCAAACGCCCTGGTAGAAACGTCCCCCACTTTCCCACTGACCCACTATCCTGGCGAAACCTTTCACTACGTTTCAACTGTCCCAATATCCTTGTGAAACCTTACATCACTTTGTCACTGTCATAATGTCCTTGTGAAACATTCAACCAGTTTCCCACTGTACCAATGTCCTGGTTAACCCTTCCACCACTTTCCCACTGTCCGAGAGAAATCTCCCATCATTTCCCACTGTCCCAATATCCTGGTGAAATCTTTCACCACGTTCCCACCGTCCCAATGTCATGGCGAATTCCTTCACCACATTCCCACGGTTCCATTGTCCTGATAAAACCTTCCATCACCTTCCCAAAGTCCCAATGTCCTCATGAAACCTTCCAGCTCTTTCCCACTGTACCAAAGTTCTGGTCAAACCATCCACCAAATTCCCACAGTCAAGGTGAAATTTTCCAGCACTTCCCCACTGTCCTGGTGAAATCTTCCACCACCTTCCCACTGTCCGAATATTCTGGTAAAATCTATCAACGGGTTCCCACTGTCCACATGTCCTGGTGAAACGTTCCGACACTTTCACACTGTCCCACAATCCTGGTGAAACATTTCACCATGTTGCAACTCTCCAAATATCCTCGCGCAACCTTACACCACTTTTCCACTGTACCAATGTCCTGGTTAAAACTTCCACCACTTTCACACTGTCCTCGTGAAATCTTCCATCACTTTTCCACTATCCCAATATCATGGAAAAACTTTTCACCACGTTTTCAATATACAAATATACTGGTGAAATTTTCCACCACTTCACCACTGTCCTGGTGAAATCTTCCAACCAATTTCCCACTGTCCCAATATGCTGGTGAAAACTTCCACAACATTCCCATTGTCTTTAATATCCTGATTAAATCTTCCACCACTTTTCCACTGTCCCACTGTCCCGTTGAAACCTTCCACCACATTCCAACTGTCCAAATGTCCTGGAGAAACCTTCCACCACTTTCCCACTGTCCAGGTGCAATTTTTTATCACTTTCCAACTGTCTGAATATCCTGGTGGTACCTTGCACCACTTTCCCACTGTACCAATATCCTGGTGCAAACTTCCCCCACTTTCCCATTGTCCCAATATCCTGGTGAACCCTTTCACTACGTTTTCACTATTCCAATACCCTGGTGAAACCGTTCACCACTTTCCCACTGTACCAATCTCCTGGTTAAACTTCCACCACTTCTGCACTCTCCTGGTCAAATCTTCCACCAATTTCCAACTGTCCCAATGTCTTTTTGAAATCTTCCACCACTTTCCCACTGTCCGAATGTCCGGGTGAAATACTCCACCAAGTTATGATAGTCCCGATGACCTGGTGAAACCTTTCACAAAATTCACATTGCCTTAATTTCCTGATTAAACTTTCCACCATATTTCCACTGTCCCACTATCCTGGTGAAACCTTTCACCACGTTGCAACTCTCCAAATATCCTCGTGAAACCTTACACCACTTACAGACTGTACGAATGTCCTGGGTAAATCTTCGACCACTTTCCCACTGTCTTGGTGAAATCTTCCACCACTTTCCCATTGTCCAAATATCCTGGTGAAACCTTTCACCACGTCTTCATTATTCCAATATCCTGGTGAAATTTTCCACCACTTCCCCAATGTCATGGTGAAACTTATCCCCAATTCGCCACTGTCACAATAACCTGGTGAAACTTTTCACCACGTTTCTACTCTCCCAATATACCGGTGCAACATTCCGCCACTTCTCCACTTTCCTGCTCAAATCTTCCACCCTTTTCCCACTGCCCAAATATCTTCGTGAAACCTTTCACCACGTTTCCACCGTCCCAATATCCTGGTGAAACCGTTCACCACTTTCCCAATGTCCTGGTGAAATCTTCCACCACTTTCCTCGTGCAACCTTACACCACTTTTCCACTGTACCAATGACCTGGTTAAAACTTCCACCACTTTCCACACTGTCCTGGTGAAAACTTCCACCACTTTCCCACTGTCCCAATATGCTGGTAAAACCTCTCACAACGTTTTCAATATTCAAATATAATGGTGAAATTTTCCACCACTTCCCCACTGTCCTGGTGAAATCTTCCAACCAATTTCCCACTGTCCCAATATCCTGGTGAAAGCTTCCACAACATTCCCATTGTCTTTAATATCCTGATTAAATCTTCCACCACTTTTCCACTGTCCCACTGTCCCGTTGAAACCTTCCCTTCCACCATATTCCAACTGTCCAAATGTCCTGGAGAAACCTTCCACCACTTTCCCACTGTCCAGGTGCAATTTTTCACTACTTTCCAACTGTTTGAATATGCTGGTGGTACCTTACACCACTTTCTGACTTTCCCAATACCATTGTAAATCCTGTCACCACGTTCCAACTGTCTCAATATCCTGGTGAAAACTTTCACTAGCTTCCCACTGACCCAATGACCTTGTGAATCCTTCAACCACTTTCGCACTGACCAACAGCACTGGTAAAACCTTCCATCAAATTCCCACTGGCCCAAAGTCCTTTTCAAAACTTCCAACATTTTTCCACTGTACTAATGTCCTGCTGAAAACTTCAATCACCTTTGTATTGTGCCAATACAATGGTGAAACATTTCACCACGTTCCCACTCCACTGTCCCAATGTCCGAGTGGAACTTTCGACCAATTCCCCATTGTCCCAATATCTTGGTTCAACCTTACACCACATTCCCGCTGTCCCCATGTCGTTGTAAAACTTTCCACCACTTTCCCACAGTACCAATGTCCTGGTTAAACCTTCCACCACTTTCCCACGGTCCTAGTGAAATCGTCCACCACTTTTCCACTGTCTCACTGTCGTTGTGAAATCTTCCACCACTTTCCCACTGCCCCAATATCCTCGTGAAATCTTCCCCCACTTTCCCACTGTCCCACTATCCTGGTGAAACCTTTCACCACGTTCCAACTGTCCCAATATCCAGGTGTAATCTTACACCATATTTCCACTGTCCCCATATCCTGGTGAAACTTTCCCCGACTACCCCACTGTCCCAATAACCTGGTGAAACTTTTCACTACGTTTCTACAGTCCCAGTATCCTGGTGCATCTTTCCGCCACGTCTCCACCCTCCTGGTCAAATCTTACACCACTTTCCCACTGCCCCCATATCATTGCGAACCACTTCACCAAGTTCCCACGGTCCCAATATCCTGGTGAAACCTTTCCCCTCTTGCAAACAGTCCCACAATCCTGTGAAAAGCTTTCAGCAAGTTGCAACTTTTCAAATATCCTCGTGAAACCTTGCACCACTTTCCCACTGTACCAATGTCCTGGTTAAACTTCCACCACTGACCCACTCACCTGGTCAAATCTTCCACCACTTACCAACTGTCCCAATGTCCTCTTGAAACCTTCCACCACTTTTCCACTGTCCGAATGTCCAGGTGAAATATTCCACCACGTTACGAGAGTCCCCATGACCTGGTGAAACCTTTCACAATATTCACATTTTCCCAATATCCTGGTTAAATCTACCACCACTTCCCCACTGTCCTGGTGAAACTTATCGCCAATTCGCCACTGTCCCAATAACCTGGTGAAACCTTTCACCACGTTTCTACTGTCCCTATATCCTAGTGCACCATTCCGCCATTTCTCCACGCTCCTAGTCAAGTTTTCCCCCACTTTCCCACTGTCCCAATATCCGGGTGCAAACCTCCCCCACTTTCCCACTATACCACTATCTTGGTGAAACCTTTCACCACGTTTCAAATGTCCCAATATCCTCGTGAAACCTTACACCACTTTCCCACTGTCTCAATGTCGTTGTGAAATCTTCCATCACTCTCCCACTGTACCAATGTGCTGGTGAAACCTTACACCACTTTCCCACTGTCTCAAAGTCGTTGTGAAATATTCCATCACTTTCACACTGTACTGATGTCCTGGTGAAACCTTACACCACTTTCCCACTGTCTCACTGTCGTTGTGAAATCTTCCACCACTTTCCTACTGCCCCAGTATCCTCGTGCAACCTTTCACCACGTTCCCACTATACCACCATCATGGTGAAACCGTTCACCACTTTCCCACTGTCCTGTTGAGATGTTCCACCACTTCCCACTGTCCCAATATCCTGGTGAATCCTTTCTCCACGTTTTCACTATTCCAATATCCTGGTGAAACCGTTCACCACTTTCCCACTGTACCAATCTCCTGGTTAAACTTCCACCACTTCCGCACTCTCCTGGTCAAATCTTCCACCACTTTCCAACTGTCCCAATATCCTGGTGAAAACTCTCACTAGCTTCCCACTGACCCAATGACCTTGTGAATCCTTCCAACACTTTCGAACTGACCAACAGCACTGGTAAAACCTTCCATCAATTTCCCACTGGCCCAAAGTCCTTGTCAAAACTTCCAACACTTTACCACTGTGCTAATGTCCTGGTGAAAACTTCAATCACGTTTCCACTGCGCCAATACAATGGTGAAACATTTCACCACGTTCCCACTCCACTGTCCAAATGTCCTAGTGGAACTTTCGACCAATTCCCCATTGTCCCAATATCTTGGTTCAAACTTACACCACCTTCCCGCTGTCCCCATGTCGTTGTAAAACGTTCCTCCACTTTCCCACAGTACCAATGTCCTGGTTAAACCTTCCACCACTTTCCCACGGTCCTAGTGAAATCGTCCACCACTTTCCCACTGTCCCAATATCCTGGTGAAATCCTTCACCACGTTCGCACCGTCCCAATGTCATGGCGAATACCTCCACCACATTCCCACGGTCCCATTGCCCTGATAAAACTTTACATCATCTTCCCACTGTCCAAATGTCTTCGTGAAACCTTCCAGCTCCTTCCCACTGTACCAATGTGCTGGTCAAACCATTCACCAATTTCCCACTAGCCAGGAGAACCTTTCCACCACATATCCACTGTCCTTGTGAAAATTTCCACCACCTTCCCACTGTCCGAATATTCAAGGAAAACCTATCAACAGATTCCCACAGTCCACATGTCATGGCTAAACCTTCCACCACTATTCCACTGACCTGATTAAATCTTCCACCACTTTTACACTGTCCCACTATCCTGGTGAAACCTTTCACCACGTTCCAACTATCCCAATATCCAGGTGTAACCTTACACCATATTTCCACTGTCCCAATATCCTGGTGAAACTTTCCCCCACTACCCTACTGTCCCAATAACCTGGTGAAACTTTTCACTACGTTTCTACTGTCCCAATATCCTGGTGCATCTTTCCGCCACATCTCCACCCTCTTGGCCAAATCGTACACCACTTTCCCACTGCCCCAATATCATAGCGAAACACTTCACCACGTTCCCACTGTCCCAATATCATGGTGAAACCTTTCCCCACTTGCAAACAGTCCCACAATCCTGTTGAATGCTTTCAGCACGTTGCAACTCTTCAAATATCCTCGTGAAACCTTGCACCACTTTCCCACTGTACCAATGTCCTGGTTAAACTTCCACCACTGACCCACTCACCTGGTCAAATCTTCCACCACTTACCAACTGTCCCAATGTCTTGTTGAAACCTTCCACCACTTTTCCACTGTCCGAATGTAAAGGTGAAATATTCCACCACGTTACGACAGTCCCCATGACCTGGTGAAACCTTTCACAATATTCACATTGTCCCAATATCCTGGTTAAATTTACCACCACTTCCCCACTGTCCTGGTGAAAAGTATCCGAAATTCGCCACTGTCCCAATAACTTGGTGAAACCTTTCACCACGTTTCTACTGTCCCAATATCCTGGTGCAACATTCCGCCATTTCTCCACGCTCCTAGTCAAATCTTCCCTCACTTTCCCACTGTCCCAATATCCTGGTGCAAACTTCCCCCACTTTCCCACTATCCCACTATCTTGGTGAAACCTTTCACCACGTTTCAAATGTCCCAATATGCTCGTGAAACCTTACACCACTTTCCCACTGTACCAATCTCCTGGTTAAATTTCCACCACTTCCGCACTCTCCTCGTCAAATCCTCCACCAATTTCCTACTGTCCCAATGTCTTTTTGAAACCTTCCACCACTTTACCACTGTCCGAATGTCCGGGTAAAATATTCCACCACGTTACGAGAGTCCCGATGAACTGGTGAAACCTTTCACAAAATTCACATTGCCTTAATTTCCTGATTAAACTTTCCACCACATTTGCACTCTCCCACTATCCTGGTGAAACCTTTCAACAAGTTGCAACTCTCCAAATATCCTCGTGAAACCTTACACCACTTACAGACTATACCAATGTCCTGGGTAAATCTTCGACCACTTTCCCACTGTCTTGGTGAAATCTTCCACCACTTTCCCATTGTCCAAATATCCTGGTGAAACCTTTCACCACGTCTTCATTACTCCAATATCCGGGTGAAATTTTCCACCACTTCCCCACTGTCATGGTGAAACTTATCCCCAATTCGCCACTGTCACAATAACCTGGTGAGAATTTTCACCACGTTTCTACTCTTCCAATATACCGGTGCAACATTCCGCCACTTCTCCACTTTCCTGCTCAAATCTTCCACCCTTTTCCCACTGCCCAAATATCTTCGTGAAACCTTTCACCACGTTTCCACCGTCCCAATATCCTGGTGAAACCGTTCACCACTTTCCCACTGTCCTGGTGAAATCTTCCACCACTTTCCAACTGTCCCATATTCCTGGTGAAACCTTTCACCACGTTTTTACTCTTCCAATATCCTGGTGAAACCGTTCACCACTTTCCCGCTGTCCTGGTGAAATGTTCCACCACTTTCCCACTGTACCAATGTCCTGGTTAAACATCCACCACTTCCCCACTCTCCTGGTCAAATCTTCCAGCACTTTTCAACTGTCCCAGTGTCCTGTTGAAACCTTCCACCACTTTTCAACTGTCCCAATATCCTGGTGAAACATTTCCCCACTTTCAGACTGTCCCACAATTCTGGTGAAACGTTTCACCATGTTGCAACTCTCCAAATATCCTCGTGCAACCTTACACCACTTTTCCACTGTACCAATGACCTGGTTAAAACTTCCACCACTTTCACACTGTCCTGGTGAAATCTTCCACCACTTTCCCACTGTCCCAATATGCTGGTAAAACCTCTCACAATGTTTTCAATATTCAAATATAATGGTGAAATTTTCCACCACTTCCCCACTGTCCTGGTGAAATCTTCCAACCAATTTCCCACTGTCCCAATATCCTGGTGAAAGCTTCCACAACATTCCCATTGTCTTTAATATCCTGATTAAATCTTCCACCACTTTTCCACTGTCCCACTGTCCCGTTGAAACCTTCCACCACATTCCAACTGTCCAAATGTCCTGGAGAAACCTTCCACCACTTTCCCACTGTCCAGGTGCAATTTTTCACTACTTTCCAACTGTTTGAATATGCTGGTGGTACCTTACACCATTTTCCGACTGTCCCAATACCATTGTAAATCCTGTCACCACGTTACAACTGTCTCAATATCCTGGTGAAAACTTTCACTAGCTTCCCACTGACCCAATGACCTTGTGAATCCTTCAACCACTTTCGCACTGACCAACAGCACTGGTAAAACCTTCCATCAATTTCCCACTGGCCCAAAGTCCTTGTCAAAACTTCCAACATTTTTCCACTGTACTAATGTCCTGGTGAAAACTTCAATCACCTATCCATTGTGCCAATAAAATGGTGAAACATTTCACCACGTTACACTCCACTGTCCCAATGTCCTAGTGGAACTTTCGACCAATTCCCCATTGTCCCAATATCTTGGTTCAACCTTACACCACATTCCCGCTGTCCCCATGTCGTTGTAAAACTTTCCACCACTTTCCCACAGTACCAATGTCCTGGTTTAACCTTCCACCACTTTCCCACGGTCCTAGTGAAATCGTCCACCACTTTTCCACTGTCTCACTGTCGTTGTGAAATCTTCCACCACTTTCCCACTGCCCCAATATCCTCGTGAAATCTTCCCCCACTTTCCCACTGTCCCACTATCCTAGTGAAACCTTTCACCATGTTCCAACTCTCCCAATATCCAGGTGTAATCTTACACCATATTTCCACTGTCCCAATATCCTGGTGAAACTTTCCCCGACTACCCCACTGTCCCAATAACCTGGTGAAACTTTTCACTACGTTTCTACAGTCCCAATATCCTGGTGCATCTTTCCGCCACGTCTCCACCCTCCTGGTCAAATCTTACACCACTTTCCCAGTGCCCCAATATCATTGCGAACCACTTCACCACGTTCCCACTGTCCCAATATCCTCGTGAAACCGTTCACCACTTTCCAACCGTCCAGGTGATATGTTCCACCACTTTACCACTGTCCCAATATCCTGGTGAAATCTTTCCTCTCTTGCAAACAGTCCCACAATCCTGTGGAAAGCTTTCAGCACGTTGCAACTTTTCAAATATCCTCGTGAAAGCTTGCACCACTTTCCCACTGTACCAATGTTTTGGTTAAACTTCCACCACTGAACCACTCACCTGGTCAAATCTTCCACCACTTACTAACTGTCCCAATGTCCTCTTGAAACCTTCCACCACTTTTCAACTGTCCCAATATCCTGGTGAATCCTATCCCCACTTTCAGACTGTCCCACAATCCTGGTGAAACGTTTCACCATGTTGCAACTCTCGAAATGTCCTCGTGCAACCTTACACCACTTTTCCACTGTACCAATGTCCTGCTTAAAACTTCCACCACTTTCCCACTGTCCGAATATGCTGGTAAAACCTCTCACAACGTTTTCAATATTCAAATATAATGGTGAAATTTTCCACCACTTCCCCACTGTCCTGGTGAAATCTTCCAACCAATTTCCCACTGTCCCAATATCCTGGTGATAACTTCCACAACATTCCCATTGTCTTTAATATCCTGATTAAATCTTCCACCACTTTTCCGCTGTCCCACTGTCCCGTTGAAACTTTGCACCGCATTCCAACTGTCCAAATGTCCTGGAGAAACCTTCCACCACTTTCCCACTGTCCAGGTGCAATTTTTCACTACTTTCCAACTGTCTGAATATCCTGGTGGTACCTTACACAACTTACCGTCTGTCCCAATACCATTGTAAATCCTGTCACCATGTTCCAACTGTCTCAATATACTGCTGAAAACTTTCACTAGCTTCCCACTGACCCAATGACCTTGTGAATCCTTCAACCACTTTTGCACTGACCAACAGCACTGGTAAAACCTTCCATCAATTTCCCACTGGCCCAAAGTCCTTGTCAAAACTTTCAACAATTTTCCACTGTACTAATGTCCTGGTCAAAACTTCAATCACCTATCCATTGTGCCAATACAATGGTGAAACATTTCACCACGTTCCCACTCCACTGTCCCAATGTCCTAGTGGAACTTTCGACCAATTCCCCATTGTCTCAATAACTTGGTTGAACCTTACACCACATTCCCGCTGTCCCCAAGTCGTTGTAAAATTTTCCACCACTTTCCCACAGTACCAATGTCCTGGTTAAACTTTCCACCACTTTCCCACGGTCCTAGTGAAATCGTCCACCACTTTCCTACTGTCTCACTGTCGTTGTGAAATCTTCCACCACTTTCCCACTGCCCCAATATCCTCGTGAAATCTTCCCCCACTTTCCCACTGTCCCACTATCCTGGTGAAACCTTTCACCACGTTCCAAATGTCCCAATATCCAGGTGTAACCTTACACCATATTTCCACTGTCCCAATATCCTGGTGAAACTTTCCCCCACAACCCCACTGTTCCAATAACCTGGTGAACCTTTTCACTACGTTTCTACTGTCCCAATATCCTGGTGCATCATTCCGCCACGTCTTCCCCTCCTGGTCAAATCGTACACCACTTTCCCACTGCCCCAATATTATCGCGAAACACTTCACCACGTTCCCACCGTCCCAATATCCTGCTGAAACCGTTCACCGCTTTCCAACTGTCCTGGTGAAATGTTCCACCACTTTCCCACTGTCCCAATATCCTGGTGAAACCTTTCCCCACTTGCAAACAGTCCCACAATCCTGTGGAAAGCTTTCAGCATGTTGCAATTCTTCCAATATCCTCGTGAAACCTTGCACCACTTTCCCACTGGACCAATGTCCTGGTTAAGCTACCACCACTGACCAACTCACCTGGCAAAATCTTCCACCACTTACCAACTGTCCCAATGTCCTGTTGAAACCTTCCACCACTTTCCCACCGTCCGAATGTCCAGGTGAAATATTCCACCACGTTACGAGAGTCCCCATGACATGGTGAAACCTATCACAATATTCACATTGTCCCAATATCCTGGTTAAATCTACCACCACTTCCTCACTGTCCTGGTGAAACTTATCCCCAATTCGCCACTGTCCAAATAACCTGGTGAAACCTTTCACTACGTTTTCACTATTCCAATATCCTGGTGGAACCGTTCACCACTTTCCCACTGTACCAATCTCCTGGTTAAACTTCCACCACTTCCGCACTCTCCTGGTCAAATCTTCCACCACTTTCCAACTCTCCCAATATCCTGGTGAAAACTTTCACTAGCTTACCACTGACCCAATGACCTTGTGAATCCTTCCATCACTTTCGAACTGACCAACAGCACTGGTAAAACCTTCCATCAACTTCCGACTGGCCCAAAGTCCTTGTCAAAACTTCCAACACTTTACTACTGTGCTAATTTCCTGGTGAAAACTTCAATCACCTTTCCACTGTGCCAATACAATGGTGAAACATTTCACCACGTTCCCACTCCACTGTCCCAATGTCCTAGTGGAACTTTCGACCAATTCCCCATTGTCCCAATATCTTGGTTCAACCTTACACCACATTCCCGCTGTCCCCATGTCGTTGTAAAACCTTCATCTACTTTCCCACAGTACCAATGTCCTGGTTAAACCTTCCAACACTTTCCCACGGTCCTAGTGAAATCGTCCACCACTTTCCCACTTTCCCAATATCCTGGTGAAATCTTTCACCACGTTTGCACCGTCCCAATGTCATGGCGAATACCTCCACCTCATTCCCACGGTCCCATTGCCCTGATAAAACCTTACATCATCTTCCCACTGTCCAAATGTCTTCGTGAAACCTTCCAGCTCCTTCCCACTGTACCAATGTCCTAGTCAAACCATTCACCAATTTCCCACTAGCCAGGAGAAACATTCCACCACATCTCCACTGTCCTTGTGAAATTTCCCACCACCTTCCCACTCACCGAATATTCAAGGAAAACCTATCAACAGATTCCCACAGTCCACATGTCATGGCTAAACCTTCCACCACTATTCCACTGTCCTGATTAAATCTTCCACCACTTTCCCACTGTCCCAATATCTTGGTGAAACCTTCCCCCACTTTCCCACTGTCCCACTATCCTGTTGAAACCTTTCACTACGTTCCAACTGTCCCAATATCCAGGTGTAACCTTACACCATATTTCCACTGTCCCAATATCCTGGTGAAACTTTCCCCCACTACCCCACTGTCCCAATAACCTGGTGAAACCTTTCACTACGTTTCTACTGTCCCAATATCCTGGTGCGTCTTTACGCCACGTCTCCACCCTCCTGGTCAAATAATACACCACTTTTCCACTGCCCCAATATCATCGCGAAACACTTCACCACGTTCCCACTGTCCCAATATCCTGGTGAAACCTTTCACCACTTTCCTACTCTCATGGTGATATGTTCCCCCACTTTCCCACTGGACCAATGTCCTGGTTAAACTTCCACCACTGACTCACTCACCTGGCCAAATCTTCCACCACTTACCAACTGTCCCAATGTCCTGTTGAAACCTTCCACCACTTTTCCACTGTCTGAATGTCCAGGTGAAATATTCCACCACGTTACCAGAGTCCCCATGACCTGGTGAAACCTTTCACAATATTCACATTGTCCCAATATCCTGGTTAAATCTACCACCACTTCCCCACTGTCCTGGTGAAACTTATCATCAATTCGCCACTGTCCCAATATCCTGGTGAAACCGTTCACCACTTTCCCAATATACCAATCTCATGGCGCAACATTCTGCCATTTCTCCACGCTCCTAGTCAAATCTCCCCCCACTTTCCCACTGTCCCAATATCCTGGTGCAAACTTCCCCCACTTTCCCACTATCCAACTATCTTGGTGAAACCTTTCACAACGTTTCAAATGTCCAAATATCCTCGTGAAACCTTACACCACTTTCCCACTGTCTCACTGTCGTTGTGAAATCTTCCACCACTTTCCCACTGCCCCATTATCCTCGTGCAACCTTTCACCACGTTCCCACTGTCCAGGTGCAATTTTTCATTACTTTCCAACTGTCTGAATATCCTGGTGGTACCTTACACCACTTTCCGACTGTCCTAATACCATTGTAAATCCTGTCACCACGTTCCAACTGTCTCAATATCCTGGTGAAAACTTTCACTAGCTTCCCACTGACCCAATGACCTTGTGAATCGTTCAACCACTATCGCAATGACCAACGGCACTGGTAAAACCTTCCATCAATTTCCAAATGGCCCAAAATCCTTGTCAAAACTTCCAACACTTTTCCACTGTGCTAATGTCCTGGTGAAAACTTCAATCACCTTTCCACTGTGCCAATACAATGGTGAAACATTTCACCACGTTACCACTCCACTGTTCCAATGTCCTAGTGGAACTTTCGACCAATTCCCCATTGTCCCAATATCTTGGTTCAACCTTACACCACATTCCCGCTGTCCCCATGTCGTTGTAAAACGTTCCTCCACTTTCCCACAGTACCAATGTCCTGGTTAAACCTTCCACCACTTTCCCACGGTCCTAGTGAAATCGTCCACCACTTTCCCACTTTCCCAATATCCTGCTGAAATCTTTCACCACGTTCGCACCGTCCCAATGTCATGGCGAATACCTCCACCTCATTCCCACGGTCCCATTGCCCTGATAAATCCTTACATCATCTTCCCACTGTCCAAATGTCTTCGTGAAACCTTCCAGCTCCTTCCCACTGTACCAATGTCCTGGTCAAACCATTCACCAATTTCCCACTAGCCAGGAGAAACATTCCACCACATCTCCACTGTCCTTGTGAAATTTTCCACCAGCTTCCCACTCACCGAATATTCAAGGAAAACCTATCAACAGATTCCCACAGTCCACATGTCATGGCTAAACCTTCCACCACTATTCCACTGTCCTGATTAAATCTCCCACCACTTTCCCACTGTCCCAATATCTTGGTGAAACCTTCCCCCACTTTTCCACTGTCCCACTATCCTGTTGAAACCTTTCACTACGTTCCAACTGTCCCAATATCCAGGTGTAACCTTACACCATATTTCCACTGTCCCAATATGCTGGTGAAACTTTCCCCCACTACCCCACTGTCCCAATAACCTGGTGAATCCTTTCGCTACGTTTCTACTGTCCCAATATCCTGGTGCGTCTTTACGCCACGTCTCCACCCTCCTGGTCAAATCGTACACCACTTTCCCACTGCCCCAATATCATCGCGAAACACTTCACCACGTTCCCACTGTCCC
Organism: Narcine bancroftii; assembly: GCF_036971445.1. NCBI lineage: Eukaryota > Metazoa > Chordata > Chondrichthyes > Torpediniformes > Narcinidae > Narcine > Narcine bancroftii. The sequence continues at coordinate 202,772,323 of NC_091470.1, forward strand.
AATATCCTGGTGAAACCTTTCACCACTTTCCTACTCTCATGGTGATATGTTCCCCCACTTTCCCACTGGACCAATGTTCTGGTTAAACTTCCACCACTGACTCACTCACCTGGCCAAATCTTCCACCACTTACCAACTGTCCCAATGTCCTGTTGAAACCTTCCACCAATTTTCCACTGTCTGAATGTCCAGGTGAAATATTCCACCACGTTACCAGAGTCCCCATGACCTGGTGAAACCTTTCACAATATTCACATTGTCCCAATATCCTGGTTAAATCTACCACCACTTCCCCACTGTCCTGGTGAAACTTATCATCAATTCGCCACTGTCCCAATATCCTGGTGAAACCGTTCACCACTTTCCCACTGTACCAATCTCCTGGTGCAACATTCCGCCATTTCTCCACGCTCCTTGTCAAATCTTCCCCCACTTTCCCAATGTCCCAATATCCTGATGCAAACTTCCCCCACTTTCCCACTATCCCACTATCTTGGTGAAACCTTTCACCACGTTTCAAATGTCCAAATATCCTCGTGAAACCTTACACCACTTTCCCACTGTCTCACTGTCGTTGTGAAATCTTCCACCACTTTCCCACTGCCCCAATATCCTCGTGCAACCTTTCACCACGTTCCCACTGTCCAGGTGCAATTTTTCATTACTTTCCAACTGTCTGAATATCCTGGTGGTACCTTACACCACTTTCCGACTGTCCTAATACCATTGTAAATCCTGTCACCACGCTCCAACTATCCCAATATCCAGGTGTAACCTTACACCATATTTCCACTGTCCCAATATCCTGGTGAAACTTTCCCCCACTACCCTAATGTCCCAATAACCTGGTGAAACTTTTCACTACGTTTCTACTGTCCCAATATCCTGGTGTATCTGTCCGCCACATCTCCACCCTCCTGGTCAAATCGTACACCACTTTCCCACTGCCCCAATATCATCGCGAAACACTTCACCACGTTCCCACTGTCCCAATATCATGGTGAAACCTTTCCCCACTTGCAAACAGTCCCACAATCCTGTTGAATGCTTTCAGCACGTTGCAACTCTTCAAATATCCTCGTGAAACCTTGCACCACTTTCCCACTGTACCAATGTCCTGGTTAAACTTGCACCACTGACCCACTCACCTGGTCAAATCTTCCACCACTTACCAACGGTCCCAATGTCCTGTTGAAACCTTCCACCACTTTTCCACTGTCCGAATGTAAAGGTGAAATATTCCACCACGTTACGAGAGTCCCCATGACCTGGTGAAACCTTTCACAAAATTCACATTGCCTTAATTTCCTGATTAAACTTTCCACCACATTTCCACTGTCCCACTATCCTGGTGAAACCTTTCAACAAGTTGCAACTCTCCAAATATCCTCGTGAAACCTTACACCACTTACAGACTGTACGAATGTACTGGGTAAATCTTCGACCACTTTCCCACTGTCTTGGTGAAATCTTCCACCACTTTCCCATTCTCCAAATATCCTGGTGAAACCTTTCACCACGTCTTCATTATTCCAATATCCTGGTGAAATTTTCCACCACTTCCCCACTGTCATGGTGAAACTTATCCCCAATTCGCCACTGTCACAATAACCTGGTGAGAATTTTTACCACGTTTCTACTCTTCCAATATACCGGTGGAACATTCCGCCACTTCTCCACTTTCCTGCTCAAATCTTCCACCCTTTTTCCACTGCCCAAATATCTTCGTGAAACCTTTCACCACGTTTCCACCGTCCCAATATCCTGGTGAAACCGTTCACCACTTTCCCACTGTCCTGGTGAAATCTTCCACCACTTTCCCACTGTCCCATATTCCTGGTGAAACCTTTCACCACGTTTTTACTCTTCCAATATCCTGGTGAAACCGTTGACCACTTTCCCGCTGTCCTGGTGAAATGTTCCACCACTTTCCCACTGTACCAATGTCCTGGTTAAACATCCACCACTTCCCCACTCTCCTGGTCAAATCTTCCACCACTTTTGAACTGTCCCAGTGTCCTGTTGAAACCTTCCACCATTTTTCAACTGTCCCAAAATCCTGGTGAAACCTTTCCCCACTTTCAGACTGTCCCACAATCCTGGTGAAACGATTCACCATGTTGCAACTCTCCAAATATCCTCGTGCAACCTTACACCACTTTTCCACTGTACCAATGTCCTGGTTAAAACTTCCACCACTTTCACACTGTCCTGGTGAAATCTTCCACCACTTTCCCACTGTCCGAATATGCTGGTAAAACCTCTCACAACGTTTTCAATATTCAAATATAATGGTGAAATTTTCCACCACTTCCCCACTGTCCTGGTGAAATCTTCCAACCAATTTCCCACTGTCCCAATATCCTGGTGAAAACTTCCACAACATTCCCATTGTCTTTAATATCCTGATTAAATCTTCCACCACTTTTCCACTGTCCCACTGTCCCGTTGAAACCTTCCACCGCATTCCAACTGTCGAAATGTCCTGGAGAAACCTTCCACCACTTTCCCACTGCCCAGGTGCAATTTTACATTACTTTCCAACTGTCTGAATATCCTGGTGGTACCTTACACCACTTTCCGACTGTCCCAACACCATTGTAAATCCTGTCACCACGTTCCAACTGTCTCAATATCCTGGTGAAAACTTTCACTAGCTTCCCAGTGACCCAATGACCTTGTGAATCCTTCAACCACTTTCGCACTGACCAACAGCACTGGTAAAACCTTCCATCAATTTCCCAATGGCCCAAAGTCCTTGTCAAAACTTCCAACACATTTCCACTGTGCTAATGTCCTGGTGAAAACTTCAATCACCTTTCCACTGTGCCAATACAATGGTGAAACATTTTACCACGTTCCCACTCCGCTGTTCCAATGTCCTAGTGGAACTTTCGACCAATTCCCCATTGTCCCAATATCTTGGTTCAACCTTACACCACATTCCCGCTGTCCCCATGTCGATGTAAAACGTTCCTCCACTTTCCCACAGTACCAATGTCCTGGTTAAACCTTCCACCACTTTCCCACGGTCCTAGTGAAATCGTCCACCACTTTCCCACTGTCCCAATATCCTGGTGAAATCTTTCACCATGTTCGCACCGTCCCAATGTCATGGCGAATACCTCCACCACATTCCCACGGTCCCATTGCCCTGATAAAACCTTACATCATCTTCCCACTATACAAATGTCTTCGTGAAACTTTCCAGCTCCTTCCCACTGTACCAATGTGCTGGTTAAACCATTCACCAATTTCCCACTAGCCAGGAGAACCTTTCCACCACATCTCCACTGTCCTCGTGAAAATTTCTACCACCTTCCCAATGTCCGAATATTCAAGGAAAACCTATCAACAGATTCCCACAGTCCGCATGTCATGGCTAAACCTTCCACCACTATTCCACTGTCCTGATTAAATCTTCCACCACTTTTACACTGTCCCACTATCCTGGTGAAACCTTTCACCACGTTCTAACTATCCCAATATCCAGGTGTAACCTTACACCATATTTCCACTGTCCCAATATCCTGGTGAAACTTTCCCCAACTACCCTACTGTCCCAATAAACTGGTGAAACTTTTCACTACGTTTCTACTGTCCCAATATCATGGTGCATCTTTCCGCCACGTCTCCACCCTCCTTGTCAAAACGTACACCACTTTCCCACTGCCCCAATATCATTGCGAAACACTTCACCACGTTCCCACTGTCCCAATATCATGGTGAAACCTTTCCCCACTTGCAAACATTCCCACAATCCCGTTGAATGCTTTCAGCACGTTGCAACTCTTCAAATATCCTCGTGAAACCTTGCACCACTTTCCCACTGTACCAATGTCCTGGTTAAACTTCCACCACTGACCCACTCACCTGGTCAAATCTTCCACCACTTACCAACTGTCCCAATGTCCTGTTGAAACCTTCCACCACTTTTCCACTGTCTGAATGTCCAGGTGAAATATTCCACCACGTTACCAGAGTCCCCATGACCTGGTGAAACCTTTCACAATATTCACATTGTCCCAATATCCTGGTTAAATCTACCACCACTTCCCCACTGTCCTGGTGAAACTTATCATCAATTCGCCACTGTCCCAATATCCTGGTGAAACCGTTCACCACTTTCCCAACATACCAATCTCATGGTGCAACATTCCGCCATTTCTCCACGCTCCTAGTCAAATCTCCCCCCACTTTCCCACTGTCCCAATATCCTGGTGCAAACTTCCCCCACTTTCCCACTATCCAACTATCTTGGTGAAACCTTTCACCACGTTTCAAATGTCCAAATATCCTCGTGAAACCTTACACCACTTTCCCACTGTCTCACTGTCGTTGTGAAATCTTCCACCACTTTCCCACTGCCCCAATATCCTCGTGCAACCTTTCACCACGTTCCCACTGTCCAGGTGCAATTTTTCATTACTTTCCAACTGTCTGAATATCCTGGTGGTACCTTACACCACTTTCCGACTGTCCTAATACCATTGTAAATCCTGTCACCACGTTCCAACTGTCTCAATATCCTGGTGAAAACTTTCACTAGCTTCCCACTGACCCAATGACCTTGTGAATCGTTCAACCACTATCGCAATGACCAACGGCACTGGTAAAACCTTCCATCAATTTCCAAATGGCCCAAAATCCTTGTCAAAACTTCCAACACTTTTCCACCGTGCTAATGTCCTGGTGAAAACTTCAATCACCTTTCCACTGTGCCAATACAATGGTGAAACATTTCACCACGTTACCACTCCACTGTTCCAATGTCCTAGTGGAACTTTCGACCAATTCCCCATTGTCCCAATATCTTGGTTCAACCTTACACCACATTCCCGCTGTCCCCATGTCGTTGTAAAACGTTCCTCCACTTTCCCACAGTACCAATGTCCTGGTTAAACCTTCCACCACTTTCCCACGGTCCTAGTGAAATCGTCCACCACTTTCCCACTTTCCCAATATCCTGCTGAAATCTTTCACCACGTTCGCACCGTCCCAATGTCATGGCGAATACCTCCACCTCATTCCCACGGTCCCATTGCCCTGATAAATCCTTACATCATCTTCCCACTGTCCAAATGTCTTCGTGAAACCTTCCAGCTCCTTCCCACTGTACCAATGTCCTGGTCAAACCATTGACCAATTTCCCACTAGCCAGGAGAAACATTCCACCACATCTCCACTGTCCTTGTGAAATTTTCCACCAGCTTCCCACTCACCGAATATTCAAGGAAAACCTATCAACAGATTCCCACAGTCCACATGTCATGGCTAAACCTTCCACCACTATTCCACTGTCCTGATTAAATCTTCCACCACTTTCCCTCTGTCCCAATATCTTGGTGAAACCTTCCCCCACTTTTCCACTGTCCCACTATCCTGTTGAAACCTTTCACTACGTTCCAACTGTCCCAATATCCAGGTGTAACCTTACACCATATTTCCACTGTCCCAATATGCTGGTGAAACTTTCCCCCACTACCCCACTGTCCCAATAACCTGGTGAATCCTTTCACTACGTTTCAACTGTCCCAATATCCTGGTGCGTCTTTACGCCACGTCTCCACCCTCCTGGTCAAATCGTACACCACTTTCCCACTGCCCCAATATCATCGCGAAACACTTCACCACGTTCCCACTGTCCCAATATCCTGGTGAAACCTTTCACCACTTTCCTACTCTCATGGTGATATGTTCCCCCACTTTCCCACTGGACCAATGTCCTGGTTAAACTTCCACCACTGACTCACTCACCTGGCCAAATCTTCCACCACTTACCAACTGTCCCAATGTCCTGTTGAAACCTTCCACCAATTTTCCACTGTCTGAATGTCCAGGTGAAATATTCCACCACGTTACCAGAGTCCCCATGACCTGGTGAAACCTTTCACAATATTCACATTGTCCCAATATCCTGGTTAAATCTACCACCACTGCCCCACTGTCCTGGTGAAACTTATCATCAATTCGCCACTGTCCCAATATCCTGGTGAAACCGTTCACCACTTTCCCACTGTACCAATCTCCTGGTGCAACATTCCGCCATTTCTCCACGCTCCTTGTCAAATCTTCCCCCACTTTCCCAATGTCCCAATATCCTGATGCAAACTTCCCCCACTTTCCCACTATCCCACTATCTTGGTGAAACCCTTCACCACGTTTCAAATGTCCAAATATCCTCATGAAACCTTACACCACTTTCCCACTGTCTCACTGTCGTTGTGAAATCTTCCACCAATTTCCCACTGCCCCAATATCCTCGTGCAACGTTTCACCACGTTCCCACTGTCCAGGTGCAATTTTTCATTACTTTCCAACTGTCTGAATATCCTGGTGGTACCTTACACCACTTTCCGACTGTCCTAATACCATTGTAAATCCTGTCACCACGCTCCAACTATCCCAATATCCAGGTGTAACCTTACACCATATTTCCACTGTCCCAATATCCTGGTGAAACTTTCCCCCACTACCCTACTGTCCCAATAAACTGGTGAAACTTTTCACTACGTTTCTACTGTCCCAATATCATGGTGCATCTGTCCGCCACATCTCCACCCTCCTGGTCAAATCGTACACAACTTTCCCACTGCCCCAATATCATTGCGAAACACTTCACCAGGTTCCCACTGTCCCAATATCATGGTGAAACCTTTCCCCACTTGCAAACATTCCCACAATCCCGTTGAATGCTTTCAGCACGTTGCAACTCTTCAAATATCCTCGTGAAACCTTGCACCACTTTCCCACTGTGCCAATGTCCTGGTTAAACTTCCACCACTGACCCACTCACCTGGTCAAATCTTCCACCACTTACCAACTGTCCCAATGTCCTGTTGAAACATTCCACCACTTTTCCACTGTCCGAATGTAAAGGTGAAATATTCCACCACGTTACGAGAGTCTCCATGACCTGGTGAAACCTTTCACAATATTCACATTGTCCCAATATCCTGGTTAAATCTACCACCACTTCCCCACTGTCCTGGTGAAACGTATCCCCAATTCGCCACTGTCCCAATAACCTGGTGAAACCTTTCACCACGTTTCTACTGTCCCAATATCCTGGTGCAACATTCCGCCATTTCTCCACGCTCCTAGTCAAATCTTCCCCCACTTTCCCACTGTCCCAATATCATGGTGAAAACTTCCCCCACTTTCCCACTATCCCACTATCTTGGTGAAACCTTTCACCACGTTTCAAATGTCCCAATATGCTCGTGAAACCTTACACCACTTTCCCACTGTACCAATCTCCTGGTTAAACTTCCACCACTTCCGCACTCTCCTCGTCAAATACTCCATGAATTTCCAACTGTCCCAATGTCTTTTTGAAACCTTCCACCACTTTACCACTGTCCGAATGTCCGGGTGAAATATTCCACCACGTTACGAGAGTCCCGATGACCTGGATAAACCTTTCACAAAATTCACATTGCCTTAATTTCCTGATTAAATTTTCCACCACATTTCCACTGTCCCACTATCCTGGTGAAACCTTTCAACAAGTTGCAACTCTCCAAATATCCTCGTGAAACCTTACACCAATAACAGACTGTACCAATGTCCTGGGTAAATCTTCGACCACTTTCCCACTGTCTTGGTGAAATCTTCCACCACTTTCCCATTGTCCAAATATCCTGGTGAAACCTTTCACCACGTCTTCATTATTCCAATATCCTGGTGAAATTTTCCACCACTTCCCCACTGACATGGTGAAACTTATCCCCAATTCGCCACTGTCAGAATAACCTGGTGAGAATTTTCACCACATTTCTACTCTTCCAATATACCGGTGCACCATTCCGCCACTTCTCCACTTTCCTGCTCAAATCTTCCACCCTTTTCTCACTGCCCAAATATCTTCGTGAAACCTTTCACCACGTTTCCACCGTCCCAATATCCTGGTGAAATCGTTCACCACTTTCCCACTCTCCTGGTGAAATCTTCAACCACTTTCCCACTGTCCCATATTCCTGGTGAAACCTTTCACCACGTTTTTACTCTTCCAATATCCTGGTGAAACCGTTCACCACATTCCCGCTGTCCTGGTGAAATGTTCCACCACTTTCTCACTGTACCAATGTCCTGGTTAAACATCCACCACTTCCCCACTCTCCTGGTCAAATCTTCCACCACTTTTGATCTGTCCCAGTGTCCTGTTGAAACCTTCCACCACTTTTCAACTGTCCCAAAATCCTGGTGAAACCTTTCCCCACTTTCAGACTGTCCCACAATCCTGGTGAAACGTTTCACCATGTTGCAACTCTCCAAATATCCTCGTGCAACCTTACACCACTTTTCCACTGTACCAATGTCCTGGTTAAAACTTCCACCACTTTCACACTGTCCTGGTGAAATCTTCCACCACTTTCCCACTGTCCGAATATGCTGGTAAAACCTCTCACAACGTTTTCAATATTCAAATATAATGGTGAAATTTTCCACCACTTCCCCACTGTCCTGGTGAAATCTTCCAACCAATTTCCCACTGTCCCAATATCCTGGTGTAAACTTCCACAACATTCCCATTGTCTTTAATATCCTGATTAAATCTTCCACCACTTTTCCACTGTCCCACTGTCCCGTTGACACCTTCCACCGCATTCCAACTGTCGAAATGACCTGGAGAAACCTTCCACCACTTTTCCACTGTCCAGGTGCAATTTTTCATTACTTTCCAACTGTCTGAATATCCTGGTGGTACCTTACACCACTTTCCGACTGTCCCAATACCATTGTAAATCCTGTCACCACGTTCCAACTGTCTCAATATCCTGGTGAAAACTTTCACTAGCTTCCCAGTGACCCAATGACCTTGTGAATCCTTCAACCACTTTCGCACTGACCAACAGCACTGGTAAAACCTTCCATCAATTTCCCAATGGCCCAAAGTCCTTGTCAAAACTTCCAACACATTTCCACTGTGCTAATGTCCTGGTGAAAACTTCAATCACCTTTCCACTGTGCCAATACAATGGTGAAACATTTCACCACGTTCCCACTCCACTGTTCCAATGTCCTAGTGGAACTTTCGACCAATTCCCCATTGTCCCAATATCTTGGTTCAACCTTACACCACATTCCCGCTGTCCCCATGTCGATGTAAAACGTTCTTCCACTTTCCCACAGTACCAATGTCCTGGTTAAACCTTCCAACACTTTCCCACGGTCCTAGTGAAATCGTCCACCACTTTCCCACTGTCCCAATATCCTGGTGAAATCTTTCACCACGTTCGCACCGTCCCAATGTCATGGCGAATACCTCCACCACATTCCCACGGTCCCATTGCCCGGATAAAACCTTACATCATCTTCCCACTATCCAAATGTCTTCGTGAAACTTTCCAGCTCCTTCCCACTGTACCAATGTGCTGGTCAAACCATTCACCAATTTCCCACTAACCAGGAGAACCTTTCCACCACATCTCCACTGTCCTCGTGAAAATTTCTACCACCTTCCCAATGTCCGAATATTCAAGGAAAACCTATCAACAGATTCCCACAGTCCACATGTCATGGCTAAACCTTCCACTACTATTCCACTGTCCTGATTAAATCTTCCACCACTTTTACTCTGTCCTACTATCCTGGTGAAACCTTTCAGCACGTTCCAACTATCCCAATATCCAGGTGTAACCTTACACCATATTTCCACTGTCCCAATATCCTGGTGAATCTTTCCCCAACTACCCTACTGTCCCAATAAACTGGTGAAACTTTTCACTACCTTTCTACTGTCCCAATATCATGGTGCATATTTCCGCCACGTCTCCACCCTACTGGTCAAATCGTACACCACTTTCCCACTGCCCCAATATCATTGCCAAACACTTCACCACGTTCCCACTGTCCCAATATCATGGTGAAACCTTTCCCCACTTGCAAACATTCCCACAATCCCGTTGAATGCTTTCAGCAATTGCAACTCTTCAAATATCCTCGTGAAACCTTGCACCACTTTGCCACTGTACCAATGTCCTGGTTAAACTTCCACCACTGACCCACTCACCTGGTCAAATTTTCCACCACTTACCAACTGTCCCAATGTCCTGTTGAAACCTTCCACCACTTTTCCACTGTCCGAATGTAAAGGTGAAATATTCCACCACGTTACGAGAGTCACCATGACCTGGTGAAACCTTTCACAATATTCACATTGTCCCAATATCCTGGTTAAATCTACCACCACTTTCCCACTGTCCTGGTGAAACGTATCCCCAATTCGCCACTGTCCCAATAACCTGGTGAAACCTTTCACCACGTTTCTACTTTCCCAATATCCTGGTGCAACATTCCGCCATTTCTCCACGCTCCTAGTCAAATCTTCCCCCACTTTCCCACTGTCCCAATATCCTGGTGCAAACTTCCCCCACTTTCCCACTATCCCACTATCTTGGTGAAACCTTTCACCACGTTTCAAATGTCCCAATATGCTCGTGAAACCTTACACCACTTTCCCACTGTACCAATCTCCTGGTTATACTTCCACCACTTCCGCACTCTCCTCGTCAAATACTCCACCAATTTCCAACTGTCCCAACGTCTTTTTGAAACCTTCCACCACTTTACCACTGTCCGAATGTCCGGGTGAAATATTCCACCACGTTACGAGAGTCCCGATGACCTGGTTAAACCTTTCACAATATTCACATTGCCTTAATTTCCTGATTAAACTTTCCACCACATTTCCACTGTCCCACTATCCTGGTGAAGCCTTTCACCACGTTGCAACTCTCCAAATATCCTCGTGAAACCTTACACCACTTACAGACTGTACTAATGTCCTGGGTAAATCTTTGACCACTTTCCCACTGTCTTGGTGAAATCTTCCACCAATTTCCCATTGTCCAAATATCCTGGTGAAACCTTTCACCACGTCTTCATTATTCCAATATCCTGGTGAAGTTTTCCACCACTTTCCCACTGTCATGGTGAAACTTATCCCCAATTCGCCACTGTCACAATAACCTGGTTTAAATTTTCACCACGTTTCTACTCTCCCAATATACCGGTGCAACATTCCGCCACTTCTCCACTTTCCTGCTCAAATCTCCCACCCCTTTCCCACTGCCCAAATATCTTCGTGAAACCTTTCACCACGTTTCCACCGTCCCAATATCCTGCTGAAACCGTTCACAACTTTCCCACTGTCCTGGTGAAATCTTCCACCACTTTCCCACTATTCCAAATACCTGGTGAAACCTTTCACCACGTCTTCACTCTTCCAATATCCTGGTGAAACCGTTGACCACTTTCCCGCTGTCCTGGTGAAATGTTCCACCACTTTCCCACTGTACCAATGTACTGGTTAAACTTCCACCACTTCCCAACTCTCCTGGTCAAATCCTCCACCACTTTTCAACTGTTACAGTGTCCTGTTGTAACCTTCCACCACTTTTCAACTGTCCCAATATCCTGGTGAAACCTTTCCCCACTTTCAGACTGTCCCACAATCCTGGTGAAACGTTTCACCATGTTGCAACTCTCGAAATATCCTCGTGCAACCTTACACCACTTTTCCAATGTACCAATCTCCTGCTTAAAACTTCCACCACTTTCCCACTGTCCGAATATGCTGGTAAAACCTCTCACAACGTTTTCAATATTCAAATATAATGGTGAAATTTTCCACCACTTCCCCACTGTCCTGGTGAAATCTTCCAACCAATTTCCCACTGTCCAAATATCCTGGTGAAAACTTCCACAACATTCCCATTGTCTTTAATATCCTGATTAAATCTTCCACCACTTTTCCACTGTCCCACTGTCCCGTTGAAACTTTCAACCGCATTCCAACTGTCCAAATGTCCTGGAGAAACCTTCCACCACTTTCCCACTGCCCAGGTGCAATTTTTCACTACTTTCCAACTGTCTGAATATCCTGGTGGTAGCTTACACCACTTTCCGACTGTCCCAATACCATTGTAAATCCTGTCACCAGGTTCCAACTGTCTCAACATACTGCTGAAAACTTTCACTAGCTTCCCACTGACCCAATGACCTTGTGAATCCTTCAACCACTTTTGCACTGACCAACAGCACTGGTAAAAGCTTCCATCAATTTCCCACTGGTCCAAAGTCCTTGTCAAAACTTCCAACACTTTTCCACTGTACTAATGTCCTGGTGAAAACTTCAATCACCTATCCATTGTGCCAATACAATGGTGAAACATTTCACCACTTTCCCACTCCACTGTCCCAATGTCCTAGTGGAACTTTCGACCAATTCCCCATTCTCTCAATAACTTCGTTGAACCTTACACCACATTCCCGCTGTCCCCATGTCGTTGTAAAACTTTCCACAACTTTCCCACAGTACCAATGTCCCGGTTAAACTTTCCACCACTTTCCCACGGTCCTAGTGAAATCGTCCACCACTTTCCCACTGTAACACTGTCGTTGTGAAATCTTCCACCACTTTCCCACTGCCCCAATATCCTCGTGAAATCTTCCCCCACTTTCCCACTGTCCCACTATCCTGGAGAAACCTTTCACCACGTTCCAACTGTCCCAATATCCAGGTGTAACCTTACACCATATTTCCACTGTCCCAATATCCTGGTGAAACTTTCCCCCACAACCCCACTGTCCCAATAACGTGGTGAAACTTTTCACTACGTTTCTACTGTCCCAATATCCTGGTGCATCTTTCCGCCACGTCTCCCCCTCTTGGTCAAATCGTACACCACTTTCCCACTGCCCCAATATCATCGCGAAACACTTCACCACGTTCCCACCGTCCCAATATCCTTGTGAAACCGTTCACCGCTTTCCAAATGTCCTGGTGAAATGTTCCACCACTTTCCCACTGTCCCAATATCCTGGTGAAACCTTTCCCCACTTGCAAACAGTCCCACATTCCTGTGGAAAGCTTTCAGCATGTTGCAATTCTTCCAATATCCTCGTGAAACCTTGCACCACTTTCCCACTGGACCAATGTCCTGGTTAAGCTACCTCCACTGACCAACTCATCTGGCAAAATCTTCCACCACTTACCAACTGTCCCAATGTCCTGTTGAAACCTTCCACCACTTTTCCACTGTCCGAATGTCCAGGTGAAATATTCCACCACGTTACGAGAGTCCCCATGACATGGTGAAACCTTTCACAATATTCACATTGTCCCAATATCCTGGTTAAATCTACTACCACTTCCTCACTGTCCTGGTGAAACTTATCCCCAATTCGCCACTGTCCCAATAAACTGGTGAAACCTTTCACTACGTTTTCACTATTCCAATATCCTGGTGGAACCGTTCACCACTTTCCCACTGCCCCAATATCATCGCGAAACACTTCACCACGTTCCCACCGTCCCAATATCCTTGTGAAACCGTTCACCGCTTTCCAAATGTCCTGGTGAAATGTTCCACCACTTTCCCACTGTCCCAATATCCTGGTGAAACCTTTCCCCACTTGCAAACAGTCCCACATTCCTGTGGAAAGCTTTCAGCATGTTGCAATTCTTCCAATATCCTCGTGAAACCTTGCACCACTTTCCCACTGGACCAATGTCCTGGTTAAGCTACCTCCACTGACCAACTCATCTGGCAAAATCTTCCACCACTTACCAACTGTCCCAATGTCCTGTTGAAACCTTCCACCACTTTTCCACTGTCCGAATGTCCAGGTGAAATATTCCACCACGTTACGAGAGTCCCCATGACATGGTGAAACCTTTCACAATATTCACATTGTCCCAATATCCTGGTTAAATCTACTACCACTTCCTCACTGTCCTGGTGAAACTTATCCCCAATTCGCCACTGTCCCAATAAACTGGTGAAACCTTTCACTACGTTTTCACTATTCCAATATCCTGGTGGAACCGTTCACCACTTTCCCACTGTACCAATCTCCTGGTTAAACTTCCACCACTTCCGCACTCTCCTGGTCAAATCTTCCACCACTTTCCAACTCTCCCAATATCCTGGTGAAAACTTACACTAGCTTACCACTGACCCAATGACCTTGTGAATCCTTCCATCACTTTCGAACTGACCAACAGCACTGGTAAAACCTTCCATCAACTTCCGACTGGCCCAAAGTCCTTGTCAAAACTTCCAACACTTTACTACTGTGCTAATGTCCTGGTGAAAACTTCAATCACTTTTCCACTGTGCCAATACAATGGTGAAACATTTCACCACGTTCCCACTCCACTGTCCCAATGTCCTAGTGGAACTTTCGACCAATTCCCCATTGTCCCAATATCTTGGTTCAACCTTACAACACATTCCCGCTGTCCCCATGTCGTTGTAAAACGTTCCTCTACTTTCCCACAGTACCAATGTCCTGGTTAAACCTTCCACCAATTTCCCACGGTCCTAGTGAAATCGTCCACCACTTTCCCACTTTCCCAATATCCTGGTGAAATCTTTCACCACGTTCGCACCGTCCCAATGTCATGGCGAATACCTCCACCACATTCCGCACGTCCCCATTGCCCTGATAAAAACTTACATCACCTTCCCACTGTCCAAATGTCTTCGTGAAACCTTCCAGCTCCTTCCCACTGTACCAATGTCCTGGTCAAACCATTCACCAATTTCCCACTAGCCAGGAGAAACATTCCACCACATCTCCACTCTGTTTGTGAAATTTTCCACCACCTTCCCACTCACCGAATATTCAATGAAAACCTATCAACAGATTCCCAAAGTCCACATGTCATGGCTAAACCTTCCACCACTATTCCACTGTCCTGATTAAATCTTCCACCACTTTCCCACTGTCCCAATATCTTGGTGAAACCTTCCCCCACTTTTCCACTGTCCCACTATCCTGTTGAAACCTTTCACTACGTTCCAACTGTCCCAATATCCAGGTGTAACCTTACACCATATTTCCACTGTCCCAATATCCTAGTGAAACTTTCCCCCACTACCCCACTGTCCCAATAACCTGGTGAAACCTTTCACTACGTTTCTACTGTCCCAATATCCTGGTGCGTCTTTACGCCACGTCTCCACCCTCCTGGTCAAATCGTACACCACTTTCCCACTGCCCCAATATCATCGCGAAACACTTCACCACGTTCCCACTGTCCCAATATCCTGGTGAAACCTTTCACCACTTTCCTACTCTCATGGTGATATGTTCCCCCACTTTCCCACTGGACCAATGTCCTGGTTAAACTTCCACCACTGACTCACTCACCTGGCCAAATCTTCCACCACTTACCAACTGTCCCAATGTCCTGTTGAAACCTTCCACCACTTTTCCACTGTCTGAATGTCCAGGTGAAATATTCCACCACGTTACCAGAGTCCCCATGACCTGGTGAAACCTTTCACAATATTCACATTGTCCCAATATCCTGGTTAAATCTACCACCACTTCCCCACTGTCCTGGTGAAACTTATCATCAATTCGCCACTGTCCCAATATCCTGGTGAAACCGTTCACCACTTTCCCACTGTACCAATCTCCTGGTGCAAAATTCCGCCATTTCTCCACGCTCCTAGTCAAATCTTCCCCCACTTTCCCACTGTCCCAATATCCTGGTGCAAACTTCCCCCACTTTCCCACTATCCCACTATCTTGGTGAAACCTTTCACCACGTTTCAAATGTCCAAATATCCTCGTGAAACCTTACACCACTTTCCCACTGTCTCAATGTCGTTGTAAAATCTTCCATCACTTTCACACTGTACTAATGTCCTGGTGAAACATTACACCACTTTACCACTGTCTCACTGTCGTTGTGAAATCTTCCACCACTTTCCCACTGTCCGAATGTCCGGGTGAAATATTCCACCACGTTACGAGAGTCCCGATGACATGGTTAAACCTTTCACAAAATTCACATTGCCTTAATTTCCTGATTAAACTTTCCACCACATTTCCACTGTCCCACTATCCTGGTGAAACCTTTCAACAAGTTGCAACTCTCCAAATATCCTCGTGAAACCTTACACCAATAACAGACTGTACCAATGTCCTGGGTAAATCTTCGACCACTTTCCCACTGTCTTGGTGAAATCTTCCACCACTTTCCCATTGTCCAAATATCCTGGTGAAACCTTTCACCACGTCTTCATTATTCCAATATCCTGGTGAAATTTTCCACCACTTCCCCACTGTCATGGTGAAACTTATCCCCAATTCGCCACTGTCAGAATAACCTGGTGAGAATTTTCACCACGTTTCTACTCTTCCAATATACCGGTGCACCATTCCGCAACTTCTCCACTTTCCTGCTCAAATCTTCCACCCTTTTCTCACTGCCCAAATATCTTCGTGAAACCTTTCACCACGTTTCCACCGTCCCAATATCCTGGTGAAACCGTTCACCACTTTCCCACTCTCCTGGTGAAATCTTCCACCACTTTCCCACTGTCCCATATTCCTGGTGAAACCTTTCACCACGTTTTTACTCTTCCAATATCCTGGTGAAACCGTTCACCACATTCCCGCTGTCCTGGTGAAATGTTCCACCACTTTCTCACTGTACCAATGTCCTGGTTAAACTTCCACCACTTCCCCACTCTCCTGGTCAAATCTTCCACCACTTTTGAACTGTCCCAGTGTCCTGTTGAAACCTCCCACCACTTTTCAACTGTCCCAAAATCCTGGTGAAACCTTTCCCCACTTTCAGACTGTCCCACAATCCTGGTGAAACGTTTCACCATGTTGCAACTCTCCAAATATCCTCGTGCAACCTTACACCACTTTTCCACTGTACCAATGTCCTGGTTAAAACTTCCACCACTTTCACACTGTCCTGGTGAAATCTTCCACCACTTTCCCACTGTCCGAATATGCTGGTAAAACCTCTCACAACGTTTTCAATATTCAAATATAATGGTGAAATTTTCCACCACTTCCCCACTGTCCTGGTGAAATCTTCCAACCAATTTCCCACTGTCCCAATATCCTGGTGTAAACTTCCACAACATTCCCATTGTCTTTAATATCCTGATTAAATCTTCCACCACTTTTCCACTGTCCCACTGTCCCGTTGAAACCTTCCACCGCATTCCAACTGTCGAAATGACCTGGAGAAACCTTCCACCACTTTTCCACTGTCCAGGTGCAATTTTTCATTACTTTCCAACTGCCTGAATATCCTGGTGGTACCTTACACCACTTTCCGACTGTCCCAATACCATTGTAAATCCTGTCACCACGTTCCAACTGTCTCAATATCCTGGTGAAAACTTTCACTAGCTTCCCAGTGACCCAATGACCTTGTGAATCCTTCAACCACTTTCGCACTGACCAACAGCACTGGTAAAACCTTCCATCAATTTCCCAATGGCCCAAAGTCCTTGTCAAAACTTCCAACACATTTCCACTGTGCTAATGTCCTGGTGAAAACTTCAATCACCTTTCCACTGTGCCAATACAATGGTGAAACATTTCACCACGTTCCCACTCCACTGTTCCAATGTCCTAGTGGAACTTTCGACCAATTCCCCATTGTCCCAATATCTTGGTTCAACCTTACACCACATTCCCGCTGTCCCCATGTCGATGTAAAACGTTCCTCCACTTTCCCACAGTACCAATGTCCTGGTTAAACCTTCCAACACTTTCCCACGGTCCTAGTGAAATCGTCCACCACTTTCCCACTGTCCCAATATCCTGGTGAAATCTTTCACCACGTTCGCACCGTCCCAATGTCATGGCGAATACCTCCACCACATTCCCACGGTCCCATTGCCCTGATAAAACCTTACATCATCTTCCCACTATCCAAATGTCTTCGTGAAACTTTCCAGCTCCTTCCCACTGTACCAATGTGCTGGTCAAACCATTCACCAATTTCCCACTAACCAGGAGAACCTTTCCACCACATCTCCACTGTCCTCGTGAAAATTTCTACCACCTTCCCAATGTCCGAATATTCAAGGAAAACCTATCAACAGATTCCCACAGTCCACATGTCATGGCTAAACCTTCCACCACTATTCCACTGTCCTGATTAAATCTTCCACCACTTTTACTCTGTCCTACTATCCTGGTGAAACCTTTCACCACGTTCCAACTATCCCAATATCCAGGTGTAACCTTACACCATATTTCCACTGTCCCAATATCCTGGTGAATCTTTCCCCAACTACCCTACTGTCCCAATAAACTGGTGAAACTTTTCACTACCTTTCTACTGTCCCAATATCATGGTGCATATTTCCGCCACGTCTCCACCCTACTGGTCAAATCGTACACCACTTTCCCACTGCCCCAATATCATTGCCAAACACTTCACCACGTTCCCACTGTCCCAATATCATGGTGAAACCTTTCCCCACTTGCAAACATTCCCACAATCCCGTTGAATGCTTTCAGCACGTTGCAACTCTTCAAATATCCTCGTGAAACCTTGCACCACTTTCCCACTGTACCAATGTCCTGGTTAAACTTCCACCACTGACCCACTCACCTGGTCAAATCTTCCACCACTTACCAACTGTCCCAATGTCCTGTTGAAACCTTCCACCACTTTTCCACTGTCCGAATGTAAAGGTGAAATATTCCACCACGTTACGAGAGTCCCCATGACCTGGTGAAACCTTTCACAATATTCACATTGTCCCAATATCCTGGTTAAATCTACCACCACTTTCCCACTGTCCTGGTGAAACGTATCCCCAATTCGCCACTGTCCCAATAACCTGGTGAAACCTTTCACCACGTTTCAACTGTCCCAATATCCTGGTGCAACATTCCGCCATTTCTCCACGCTCCTAGTCAAATCTTCCCCCACTTTCCCACTGTCCCAATATCCTGGTGCAAACTTCCCCCACTTTCCCACTATCCCACTATCTTGGTGAAACCTTTCACCACGTTTCAAATGTCCCAATATGCTCGTGAAACCTTACACCACTTTCCCACTGTACCAATCTCCTGGTTATACTTCCACCACTTCCGCACTCTCCTCGTCAAATACTCCACCAATTTCCAACTGTCCCAACGTCTTTTTGAAACCTTCCACCACTTTACCACTGTCCGAATGTCCGGGTGAAATATTCCACAACGTTACGAGAGTCCCGATGACCTGGTTAAACCTTTCACAATATTCACATTGCCTTAATTTCCTGATTAAACTTTCCACCACATTTCCACTGTCCCACTATCCTGGTGAAACCTTTCACCACGTTGCAACTCTCCAAATATCCTCGTGAAACCTTACACCACTTACAGACTGTACTAATGTCCTGGGTAAATCTTTGACCACTTTCCCACTGTCTTGGTGAAATCTTCCACCAATTTACCATTGTCCAAATATCCTGGTGAAACCTTTCACCACGTCTTCATTATTCCAATATCCTGGTGAAGTTTTCCACCACTTTCCCACTGTTATGGTGAAACTTATCCCCAATTCGCCACTGTCACAATAACCTGGTTTAAATTTTCACCACGTTTCTACTCTCCAAATATACCGGTGCAACATTCCGCCACTTCTCCACTTTCCTGCTCAAATCTCCCACCCCTTTCCCACTGCCCAAATATCTTCGTGGAACCTTTCACCACGTTTCCACCGTCCCAATATCCTGCTGAAACCGTTCACAACTTTCCCACTGTCCTGGTGAAATCTTCCACCACTTTCCCACTATTCCAAATACCTGGTGAAACCTTTCACCACGTCTTCACTCTTCCAATATCCTGGTGAAACCGTTCACCACTTTCCCGCTGTCTTGGTGAAATGTTCCACCACTTTCCCACTGTACCAATGTACTGGTGAAACTTCCACCACTTCCCAACTCTCCTGGTCAAATCCTCCACCACTTTTCAACTGTTACAGTGTCCTGTTGTAACCTTCCACCACTTTTCAACTGTCCCAATATCCTGGTGAAACCTTTCCCCACTTTCAGACTGTCCCACAATCCTGGTGAAACGTTTCACCATGTTGCAACTCTCGAAATATCCTCGTGGAACCTTACACCACTTTTCCAATGTACCAATCTCCTGCTTAAAACTTCCACCACTTTCCCACTGTCCGAATATGCTGGTAAAACCTCTCACAACGTTTTCAATATTCAAATATAATGGTGAAATTTTCCACCACTTCCCCACTGTCCTGGTGAAATCTTCCAACCAATTTCCCACTGTCCAAATATCCTGGTGAAAACTTCCACAACATTCCCATTGTCTTTAATATCCTGATTAAATCTTCCACCACTTTTCCACTGTCCCACTGTCCCGTTGAAACTTTCCACCGCATTCCAACTGTCCAAATGTCCTGGAGAAACCTTCCACCACTTTCCCACTGCCCAGGTGCAATTTTTCACTACTTTCCAACTGTCTGAATATCCTGGTGGTAGCTTACATCACTTTCCGACTGTCCCAATACCATTGTAAATCCTGTCACCAGGTTCCAACTGTCTCAACATACTGCTGAAAACTTTCACTAGCTTCCCACTGACCCAATGACCTTGTGAATCCTTCAACCACTTTTGCACTGACCAACAGCACTGGTAAAAGCTTCCATCAATTTCCCACTGGTCCAAAGTCCTTGTCAAAACTTCCAACACTTTTCCACTGTACTAATGTCCTGGTGAAAACTTCAATCACCTATCCATTGTGCCAATACAATGGTGAAACATTTCACCACTTTCCCACTCCACTGTCCCAATGTCCTAGTGGAACTTTCGACCAATTCCCCATTCTCTCAATAACTTCGTTGAACCTTACACCACATTCCCGCTGTCCCCATGTCGTTGTAAAACTTTCCACAACTTTCCCACAGTACCAATGTCCCGGTTAAACTTTCCACCACTTTCCTACGGTCCTAGTGAAATCGTCCACCACTTTCCCACTGTATCACTGTCGTTGTGAAATCTTCCACCACTTTCCCACTGCCCCAATATCCTCGTGAAATCTTCCCCCACTTTCCCACTGTCCCACTATCCTGGAGAAACCTTTCACCACGTTCCAACTGTCCCAATATCCAGGTGTAACCTTACACCATATTTCCACTGTCCCAATATCCTGGTGAAACTTTCCCCCACAACCCCACTGTCCCAATAACGTGGTGAAACTTTTCACTACGTTTCTACTGTCCCAATATCCTGGTGCATCTTTCCGCCACGTCTCCCCCTCCTGGTCAAATCGTACACCACTTTCCCACTGCCCCAATATCATCGCGAAACACTTCACCACGTTCCCACCGTCCCAATATCCTTGTGAAACCGTTCACCGCTTTCCAAATGTCCTGGTGAAATGTTCCACCACTTTCCCACTGTCCCAATATCCTGGTGAAACCTTTCCCCACTTGCAAACAGTCCCACATTCCTGTGGAAAGCTTTCAGCATGTTGCAATTCTTCCAATATCCTCGTGAAACCTTGCACCACTTTCCCACTGGACCAATGTCCTGGTTAAGCTACCACCACTGACCAACTCATCTGGCAAAATCTTCCACCACTTACCAACTGTCCCAATGTCCTGTTGAAACCTTCCACCACTTTTCCACTGTCCGAATGTCCAGGTGAAATATTCCACCACGTAACGAGAGTCCCCATGACATGGTGAAACCTTTCACAATATTCACATTGTCCCAATATCCTGGTTAAATCTACTACCACTTCCTCACTGTCCTGGTGAAACTTATCCCCAATTCGCCACTGTCCCAATAAACTGGTGAAACCTTTCACTACGTTTTCACTATTCCAATATCCTGGTGGAACCGTTCACCACTTTCCCACTGTACCAATCTCCTGGTTAAACTTCCACCACTTCCGCACTCTCCTGGTCAAATCTTCCACCACTTTCCAACTCTCCCAATATCCTGGTGAAAACTTACACTAGCTTACCACTGACCCAATGACCTTGTGAATCCTTCCATCACTTTCGAACTGACCAACAGCACTGGTAAAACCTTCCATCAACTTCCGACTGGCCCAAAGTCCTTGTCAAAACTTCCAACACTTTTCCACTGTGCTAATGTCCTGGTGAAAACTTCAATCACTTTTCCACTGTGCCAATACAATGGTGAAACATTTCACCACGTTCCCACTCCACTGTCCCAATGTCCTAGTGGAACTTTCGACCAATTCCCCATTGTCCCAATATCTTGGTTCAACCTTACAACACATTCCCGCTGTCCCCATGTCGTTGTAAAACGTTCCTCTACTTTCCCACAGTACCAATGTCCTGGTTAAACCTTCCACCAATTTCCCACGGTCCTAGTGAAATCGTCCACCACTTTCCCACTTTCCCAATATCCTGGTGAAATCTTTCACCACGTTCGCACCGTCCCAATGTCATGGCGAATACCTCCACCACATTCCGCACGGCCCCATTGCCCTGATAAAAACTTACATCACCTTCCCACTGTCCAAATGTCTTCGTGAAACCTTCCAGCTCCTTCCCACTGTACCAATGTCCTGGTCAAACCATTCACCAATTTCCCACTAGCCAGGAGAAACATTCCACCACATCTCCACTCTGTTTGTGAAATTTTCCACCACCTTCCCACTCACCGAATATTCAATGAAAACCTATCAACAGATTCCCAAAGTCCACATGTCATGGCTAAACCTTCCACCACTATTCCACTGTCCTGATTAAATCTTCCACCACTTTCCCACTGTCCCAATATCTTGGTGAAACCTTCCCCCACTTTTCCACTGTCCCACTATCCTGTTGAAACCTTTCACTACGTTCCAACTGTCCCAATATCCAGGTGTAACCTTACACCATATTTCCACTGTCCCAATATCCTAGTGAAACTTTCCCCCACTACCCCACTGTCCCAATAACCTGGTGAAACCTTTCACTACGTTTCTACTGTCCCAATATCCTGGTGCGTCTTTACGCCACGTCTCCACCCTCCTGGTCAAATCGTACACCACTTTCCCACTGCCCCAATATCATCGCGAAACACTTCACCACGTTCCCACTGTCCCAATATCCTGGTGAAACCTTTCACCACTTTCCTACTCTCATGGTGATATGTTCCCCCACTTTCCCACTGGACCAATGTCCTGGTTAAACTTCCACCACTGACTCACTCACCTGGCCAAATCTTCCACCACTTACCAACTGTCCCAATGTCCTGTTGAAACCTTCCACCACTTTTCCACTGTCTGAATGTCCAGGTGAAATATTCCACCACGTTACCAGAGTCCCCATGACCTGGTGAAACCTTTCACAATATTCACATTGTCCCAATATCCTGGTTAAATCTACCACCACTTCCCCACTGTCCTGGTGAAACTTATCATCAATTCGCCACTGTCCCAATATCCTGGTGAAACCGTTCACCACTTTCCCACTGTACCAATCTCCTGGTGCAAAATTCCGCCATTTCTCCACGCTCCTAGTCAAATCTTCCCCCACTTTCCCACTGTCCCAATATCCTGGTGCAAACTTCCCCCACTTTCCCACTATCCCACTATCTTGGTGAAACCTTTCACCACGTTTCAAATGTCCAAATATCCTCGTGAAACCTTACACCACTTTCCCACTGTCTCAATGTCGTTGTAAAATCTTCCATCACTTTCACACTGTACTAATGTCCTGGTGAAACCTTACACCACTTTACCACTGTCTCACTGTCGTTGTGAAATCTTCCACCACTTTTCCACTGCCCCAATACCCTCGTGCAACCTTTCACCACGTTCCCACTGTCCCACTATCATGGTGAAACCGTTCACCGCTTTCCAACTGTCCTGGTGATATGTTCCACCACTTTCCCACTGTTCCAATATCCTGGTGTAACCTTTCCGCACTTGCAA
Organism: Narcine bancroftii; assembly: GCF_036971445.1. NCBI lineage: Eukaryota > Metazoa > Chordata > Chondrichthyes > Torpediniformes > Narcinidae > Narcine > Narcine bancroftii. The sequence goes on from NC_091470.1 coordinate 202,796,014, forward strand.
ACAGTCCCACAACCCTGTGGAAAGCTTTCAGCACGTTGCAACTCTTCAACTATCCTCGTGAAACCTTGCACCACTTTCCCACTGGACCAATGTCCTGGTTAAACTTCCACCAATGACCCACTCACCTGGCAAAATCTTCCACCACTTACCAACTGTCCCAATGTCCTGTTGAAACCTTCCACCACTTTTCCACTGTCCGAATGTCCAGGTGAAATATTCCACCACGTTACGAGAGACCCCATGACCTGGTGAAACCTTTCACAATATTCACATTGTCCCAATATCCTGGTTAAATCTACCACCACTTCCTCACTGTCCTGGTGAGACTTATCCCCAATTCGCCACTGTCCCAATAACCTGGTGAAACCTTTCACTACGTTTTCACTATTCCAATATCTTGGTGAAACCGTTCACCACTTTCCCACTGTCCTGTTGAGATGTTCCACCACTTTCCCACTGTGCCAATATCCTGGTGAAACCTTTCACTACGTTTTCACTATTCCAATATCCTGGTGAAACCGTTCACCACTTTCCCACTGTACCAATGTCCTGGTTAAACTTCCACCACTTCCGCACTGTCCTGGTCAAATCTTCCACCACTTTCCAACTGTCCCAATGTCTTTTAGAAACCTTCCACCACTTTCCCACTTTCCGAATGTCCGGGTGAAATATTCCACCACGTTACGAGAGTCCCGATGACCTGGTGAAACCTTTCACAAAATTCACATTGCCTTAATTTCTTGATTAAACTTTCCACCACATTTCCACTGTCCCTCTATCCTGGTGAAACCTTTCACCACGTTGCAACTCTCCAAATATCCTCGTGAAACCTTACACCACTTACAGACTGTACCAATGTCCTGGGTAAATCTTCGACCACTTTCCCACTGTCTTGGTGAAATCTTCCACCACTTTCCCATTGTCCACATATCCTGGTGAAACCTTTCACCACGTCTTCATTATTCCAATATCCTGGTGAAATTTTCCACCACTTCCCCACTGTCATGGTGAAACTTATCCCCAATTCGCCACTGTCACAATAACCTGGTGAAACTTTTCACCACGTTTCTACTCTCCCAATATACCGGTGCAACATTCCGCCACGTTTCCACTTTCCTGCTCAAATCTTCCACCCCTTTCCCACTGCCCAAATATCTTCGTGAAACCTTCCACCACTTTCCCAATGTCCCAAATTCCTGGTGAAACCTTTCACCAAGTTTTCACTATTCCAATATCCTGGTGAAACCGTTCACAACTTTCCCGCTGTCCTGGTGAAATGTTCCACCACTTTCCCACTGTACCAATGTCCTGGTTAAACTTCCACCACTTCCCCACTCTCCTGGTCAAATCTTCCACAACATTTCATCTGTCCCAGTGTCCTGTTCAAACCTTCCACCACTTTTCAACTGTCCCAATATCCTGGTGAAACCTTTCCCCACTTTCAGACTGTCCCACAATCCTGGTGAAACGTTTCACCATGTTTCAACTCTCCAAATATCCTCGTGCAACCTTACACCACTTTTGCACTATACCAATGTCCTGGTTAAAACTTCCACCACTTTCACATTGTCCTGGTTAAATCTTCCACCACTTTCCCACTGTCCCAATATGCTGGTAAAACATCTCACAACGTTTTCAATATTCAAATATAATGGTGAAATTTTCCACCACTTCCCCACTGTCCTGGTGAAATCTTCCAACCAATTTCCCACTGACCCAATATCCTGGTGAAAACTTCCACAACATTCCCATTGTCTTTAATATCCTGATTAAATCATCCACCACTTTTCCACTGTCCCACTGTCCCGTTGAAACGTTCCACCACATTCCAAATGTCCAAATGTCCTGGAGAAACCTTCCTCCACTTTCCCACTGTCCAGGTGCAATTTTTCACTACTTTCCAACTGTCTGAATATCCTGGTGGTACCTTACACCACTTTCAGACTGTCCCAATACCATTGTAAATCCTGTCACCACGTTCCAACTGTCTCAATATCGTGGTGAAATCTTTCACTAGCTTCCCACTGACCCAATGACCTTGTGAATCCTTCAACCACTTTCGCACTGACCAACAGCACTAGTAAAACCTTCCATCAATTTCCCACTGGCCCAAAGTCCTTGTCAAAACTTCCAACACTTTTCGACTGTACTAATGTCCTGGTGAAAACTTCAATCACCTATCCATTGTGCCAATACAATGCTGAAACGTTTCACCACGTTCCCACTCCACTGTCCCAATGTCCTAGTGGAACTTTCGACCAATTCCCCATTGTCCCAATATCTTGGTTAAACCTTAAACCACATTCCCGCTGTCCCCATGTCGTTGTAAAACTTTCCACCAGTTTCCCAAAGTACCAATGTCCTGGTTAAACCTTCCACCACTTTCCCACGGTCCTAGTGAAATCGTCCACCACTTTCCCACTGTCTAACTGTCGTTGTGAAATCTTCCACCACTTTCCCACTGCCCCAATATCCTCGTGAAATCTTCCCCACTTTCCCACTGTCCCACTATCCTGGTGAAACCTTTCACCAAGTTCCAACTGTCCCAATATCCAGGTGTAACCTTACACCATATTTCCACTGTCCCAATATCCTGGTGAAACTTTCCCCCACTACCCCACTGTCGCAAAAACCTGGTGAAACTTTTCACTACGTTTCTACTGTCCCAATATCCTGGTGCATCTTTAAGCCACGTCTCCACCCTCCTGGTTAAATCTCCCACTGTACCAATGTCCTGGTGAAACCTTACACCACTTTCCTACTGTCCTGTTGAGATGTTCCACCACTTTCCCACTGTCCTGTTGAGATGTTCCACCACTTTCCCTCTGTCCCAATATCCTGGTGAAACCTTTCACTACGTTTTCACTATTCCAATGTCCTGGTGAAACCGTTCACCACTTTCCCACTGTACCAATCTCCTGGTTGAACTTCCACCACTTCCACACTCTCCTGGTCAAATCTTCCACCACTTTCTAACTGTCCCAATATACTGGTGAAAACTTTCACTTGCTTCCCACTGACCCACTGACATTGTGAGTCCTTCCAACACTTTCGAACTGACCAACAGCACTGGCAAAACCTTCTATCAATTTCCCACTGGCCCAAAGTCCTTGTCAAAACTTCCAACACTTTACCACTGTGCTAATGTCCTTGTGAAAACTTCAATCACCTTTCCACTGTGCCAATACAATGGTGAAACATTTCACCACGTTCCCACTCCACTGTCCCAATGTCCTAGTGGAACTTTCCACCAATTCCTCATTGTCCCAATATCTTGGTTCAACCTTACACCACATTCCCGCGGTCCCCATGTCGTTGTAAAACGTTCCTCCACTTTCCCACAGTACCAATGTCCTGGTTAAACCTTCCACCACTTTCCCACGGTCCTAGTGAAATCGTCCACCACTTTCCCACAGTACCAATGACCTTGTTAAACTTCCACCACTTCCGCACTCTCCTGGTAAAATCTTCCACCACTTTCCAACTCTCCCAATATCCTGGTGAACATTTTCACTAGCTTACCACTGACCCAATGACCTTGTGAATCCTTCCATCACTTTCGAACTGACCAACAGCACTGGTAAAACCTTCCATCAATTTCCCAATGGCCCAAAGCCCTTGTCAAAACTTCCAACACTTTACTACTGTGCTAATGTCCTGGTGAAAACTTCAATCACCTTTCCACTGTGCCAATACAATGGTGAAACATTTCACCACGTTCCCACTCCACTGTCCCAATGTCCTAGTGGAACTTTCGACCAATTCCCCATTGTCCCAATATCTTGGTTCAACCTTACACCACATTCACGCTGTCGCCATGTCGTTGTAAAACGTTCCTCCACTTTCCCACAGTACCAATGTCCTGGTTAAACCTTCGACCACATTCCCACGGTCCTAGTGAAATCGTCCACCACTTTCCCACTGTCCCAATATCCTGGTGAAATCTTTCACCACGTTCGCACTGTCCCAATGTCATGGCGAATACCTCCACCACATTCCCACGGTCCCATTGCCCTGATAAAACCTTACATCATCTTCCCACTGTCCAAATGTCTTCTTGAAACCTTCCAGCTCATTCCCACTGTACCAATGTCCTGGTCAAACCATTAACCAATTTCGCACTAGCCAGGAGAAACTTTCCACGACATCTCCACTGTCCTTGTGAAAGTTTCCACCACCTTCCCACTCTCCGAATATTCAAGGAAAACCTATCAACAGATTCCCACAGTCCACATGTCATGGCTAAACCTTCCACCACTATTCCACTGTCCTGATTAAATCTTCCACCACTTTCCCACTGTCCCAATATCTTGGTGAAACCTTCGCCTACTTTCCCACTGTCCCACTATCCTGTTGAAACCTTTCACCACGTTCCAACTATCCCAATATCAAGGTGTAACTTTACACCATATTTCCACTGTCCCCATATCCTGGTGAAACCTTCCCCCACTACCCCACTGTCCCAATAACCTGGTGAAACTTTTCACTACGTTTCTACTGTCCCAATATCCTGTTGCATCTTTCCGACACGTCTGCACCCTCCTGGTCAAATCGTACACCACTTTCCCACTGCCCCAATATCAGCGCGAAACACTTCACCACGTTCCCACTGTCCCAATATCATGGTGAAACCTTTCCCCACTTGCAAACAGTCCCACAATCCTGTTGAATGCTTTCAGCACGTTGCAACTCTTCAAATATCCTCGTGAAACCTTGCACCACTTTCCAACTGTACCAATCTCGGGGTGCAAACTACCCCCACTTTCCCATTGTCCCAATATCCTGGTGAAATTTTCCACCACTTCCTCACTGTCCTGGTGAAACTTATCCCCAATTCGCCACTGTCCCAATAACCTGGTGAAACCTTTCACTACGTTTTCACTATTCCAATATCCTGGTGAAACTGTTCACCACTTTCCCACTGTACCAATCTCCTGGTTAAACTTCCACCACTTCCGCACACTCCTAGTCAAATCTTCCCCCACTTTCCCACTGTCTCAATGTCGTTGTGAAATCTTCCATCACTTTCACACTGTACTAATGTCCTGGTGAAACCTTACACCACTTTCCCACTGTCTCACTGTCGTTGTGAAATCTTCCACCACTTTCCCACTGCCCCAATATCCTCGTGCAACCTTTCACCACGTTCCCACTGTCCCACTATCATGGTGAAACCGTTCACCACTTTCCCACTGTCCTGTTGAGATGTTCCACCACTTTCCCACTGTGCCAATATCCTGGTGAAACCTTTCACTACGTTTTCACTATTCCAATATCCTGGTGAAACCGTTCACCACTTTCCCACTGTACCAATGTCCTGGTTAAACTTCCACCACTTCCGCACTGTCCTGGTCAAATCTTCCACCACTTTCCAACTGTCCCAATGTCTTTTAGAAACCTTCCACCACTTTCCCACTGTCCGAATGTCCGGGTGAAATATTCCACCACGTTACGAGAGTCCCGATGACCTGGTGAAACCTTTCACAAAATTCACATTGCCTTAATTCCCTGATTAAACTTTCCACCACATTTCCAATGTCCCACTATCCTGGTGAAACCTTTCACTACTTACAGACTGTACCAATGTCCTGGGTAAATCTTCGACCACTTTCCCACTGCCTTGGTGAAATCTTCCACCACTTTCCCATTGTCCACATATCCTGGTGAAACCTTTCGCCACGTCTTCATTATTCCAATATCCTGGTGAAATTTTCCACCACTTCCCCATTGTCATGGTGAAACTTATCCCCAATTCGCCACTGTCACAATAACCCGGTGAAACTTTTCACCACGTTTCTACTCTCCCAATATACCGGTGCAACATTCCGCCACTTCTCCACTTTCCTGCTCAAATCTTCCACCCCTTTCCCACTGCTCAAATATCTTCGTGAAACCTTCCACCACTTTCCCACTGTCCCAAATTCCTGGTGAAACCTTTCACCACGTTTTCACTATTCCAATATCCTGGTGAAACCGTTCACCACTTTCCCGCTGTCCTGGTGAAATGTTCCACCACTTTCCCACTGTACCAATGTCCTGGTTAAACTTCCACCACTTCCCCACTCTCCTGGTCAAATCTTCCGCCACTTTTGAACTGTCCCAGTGTCCTGTTGAAACCTTCCATCACTTTTCAACTGTCCCAATATCCTGGTGAAACCTTTCCCCACTTTCAGACTGTCCCACAATCCTGGTGAAACGTTTCACCATGTTGCAAATCTCCAAATATCCTCGTGCAACCTTACACCACTTTTCCACTGTACCAATGTAATGGTGAAATCTTCCAGCACTTTCCCACTGTCCCAATATGCTGGTAAAACCTCTCACAACGTTTTCAATATTCACATATAATGGTGAAATTTTCCACCACTTCCCCACTGTCCTGGTGAAATCTTCCAACCAATTTCCCACTGTCCCAATATCCTGCTGAAAACTTCCACAAAATTCCCATTGTCTTTAATATCCTGATTAAATCTTCCACCACTTTTCCACTGTCCCACTGTCCCGTTGAAACCTTCCACCACATTCCAACTGTCCAAATGTCCTGGAGAAACCTTCCACCATTTTCCCCATGTCCAGGTGCAATTTTTCACTAGTTTCCAACTGTCTGAATATCCTGGTGGTACCTTACACCACTTTCCGACTGTCCCAATACCATTGTAAATCCTGTCACCACGTTCCAACTGTCTCAATATCCTGGTGAAAACTTTCACTAGCTTCCCTCTGACCCAATGACCTTGTGAATCCTTCAACCACTTTCGCACTGACCAACAGCACTGGTAAAACCTTCCATCAATTTCCCACTGGCCCAAAGTCCTTGTCAAAACTTCCAACACTTTTCCACTCTGCTAATGTCCTGGTGAAAACTTCAATCACCTTTCCACTGTGCCAATACAATGGTGAAACATTTCACCACGTTCCCACTCCACTGTCCCAATGTCCTAGTGGAACTTTCGACCAATTCCCCATTGTCCCAATATCTTGGTTCAAACTTACACCACATTCCCGCTGTCCCCATGTCGTTGTAAAACGTTCCTCCACTTTCCCACCGTACCAATGTCCTGGTTAAACCTTCCACCACTTTCCCACTGTCTCACTGTCGTTGTGAAATCTTCCACCACTTTCCCACTACCCCAATATCCTCGTGAAATCTTCCCCCACTTTCCCACTGTACCACTATACTGGTGAAACCTTTCACCACGTTCCAACTGTCCCAATATCCAGGTGTAACCTTACACCATATTTCCACTGTCCCAATATCCTGGTGAAACTTTCCCCCACTACCCCACTGTCCCAATATCCAGGTGTAACCTTACACCATATTTCCACTGTCCCAATATCCTGGTGAAACTTTCCCCCACTACCCCACTGTCCCAATATCCAGGTGTAACCTTACACCATATTTCCACTGTCCCAATATTCTGGTGAAACTTTCCCCCACTACCCCACTGTCCCAATAACCTGGCGAAACTTTTCACTACGTTTCTACTGTCCCAATATCCTGGTGCATCTTTCCGCCACGTCTCCACCCTCCTGATGAAATCGTACACCACTTTCCCACTGCCCCAACATATTCGCGAAACACTTCACCACGTTCCCAGTGTCCCAATATCCTGGTGCAAACTTCCCCCACTTTCCCACTATCCCACTAACTTGGTGAAACCTTTCACCACGTTTCAAATGTCCCAATATCCTCGTGAAACCTTACACCACTTTCCCACTGTCTCAATGTCGTTGTGAAATCTTCCATCACTTTCACACTGTACTAATGTCCTGGTGAAACCTTACACCACTTTCCCACTGTCTCACTGTCGTTGTGAAATCTTCCACCACTTTCCCACTGCCCCAATATCCTCGTGCAACCTTTAACCACGTTCCCACTGTCCCACTATCATGGTGAAACCGTTCACCACTTTCCCACTGTCCTGTTGAGATGTTCCACCACTTTCCCACTGTGCCAATATCCTGGTGAAACCTTTCACTACGTTTTCACTATTCCAATATCCTGGTGAAACCGTTCACCACTTTCCCACTGTACCAATGTCCTGGTTAAACTTCCACCACTTCCGCACTGTCCTGATCAAATCTTCCACCACTTTCCAACTGTCCCAATGTCTTTTAGAAACCTTCCACCACTTTCCCACTGTCCGAATGTCCGGGTGAAATATTCCACCACGTTACGAGAGTCCCGATGACCTGGTGAAACCTTTCACAAAATTCACATTGCCTTAATTTCCTGATTAAACTTTCCACCACATTTCCAATGTCCCACTATCCAGGTGAAACCTTTCACTACTTACAGACTGTACCAATGTCCTGGGTAAATCTTCGACCACTTTCCCACTGCCTTGGTGAAATCTTCCACCACTTTCCCATTGTCCACATATCCTGGTGAAACCTTTCACCACGTCTTCATTATTCCAATATCCTGGTGAAATTTTCCACCACTTCCCCATTGTCATGGTGAAACTTATCCCCAATTCGCCACTGTCACAATAACCTGGTGAAACTTTTCACCACGTTTCTACTCTCCCAATATACCGGTGCAACATTCCGCCACTTCTCCACTTTCCTGCTCAAATCTTCCACCCATTTCCCACTGCTCAAATATCTTCGTGAAACCTTCCACCACTTTCCCACTGTCCCAAATTCCTGGTGAAAACTTTCACCACGTTTTCACTATTCCAATACCCCGGTGAAACCGTTCACCACTTTCCCGCTGTCCTGGTGAAATGTTCCACCACTTTCCCACTGTACCAATGTCCTGGTTAAAACTTCCACCACTTTCACATTGTCCTGGTGAAATCTTCCACCACTTTCCCACTGTCCCAATATGCTGGTAAAACATCTCACAACGTTTTCAATATTCAAATATAATAGTGAAATTTTCCACCACTTCCCCACTGTCCTGGTGAAATCTTCCAACCAATTTCCCACTGTCCCAATATCCTCGTGAAAACTTCCACAACATTCCCATTGTCTTTAATATCCTGATTAAATAATCCACCACTTTTCCACTGTCGCACTGTCCCGTTGAAACGTTCCACCACATTCCAACTGTCCAAATGTCCTGGAGAAACCTTCCTCCACATTCCCACTGTCCAGGTGCAATTTTTCACTACTTTCCAACTGTCTGAATATCCTGGTGGTACCTTACACCACTTTCCGACTGTCCCAATACCATTGTAAATCCTGTCACCACGTTCCAACTGTCTCAATATCCTGGTGTAAACTTTCACTAGGTTCCCACTGACCCAATGACCTTGTGAATCCTTCAACCACTTTCGCACTAACCAACAGCACTAGTAAAACCTTCCATCAATTTCCCACTGGCCCAAAGTCCTTGTCAAAACTTCCAACACTTTTCCACTGTACTAATGTCCTGGTGAAAACTTCAATCACCTATCCATTGTGCCAATACAATGCTGAAACGTTTCACCACGTTCCCACTCCACTGTCCCAATGTCCTAGTGGAACTTTCGACCAATTCCCCATTGTCCCAATATCTTGGTTAAACCTTAAACCACATTCCCGCTGTCCCCATGTCGTTGTAAAACTTTCCACCAGTTTCCCACAGTACCAATGTCCTGGTTAAACCTTCCACCACTTTCCCACGGTCCTAGTGAAATCGTCCACCACTTTCCCACTGTCTAACTGTCGTTGTGAAATCTTCCACCACTTTCCCACTGCCCCAATATCCTCGTGAAATCTTCCCCCACTTTCCCACTGTCCCACTATCCTGTTGAAACCTTTCACCACGTTCCAACTGTCCCAATATCCAGGTGTAACCTTACACCATATTTCCACTGTCCCATTATCCTGGTGAAACTTTCCCCCACTACCCCACTGTCGCAATAACCTGGTGAAACTTTTCACTACGTTTCTACTGTCCCAATATCCTGGTGCGTCTTTAAGCCACGTCTCCACCCTCCTGGTCAAATCTCCCACTGTACCAATGTCCTGGTGAAACCTTACACCACTTTCCTACTGTCCTGTCGAGATGTTCCACCACTTTCCCACTGTCCTGTTGAGATGTTCCACCACTTTCGCTCTGTCCCAATATCCTGGTGAAACCTTTCACTACGTTTTCACCATTCCAATATGCTGGTGAAACCGTTCACCACTTTCCCACTGTACCAATCTCCTGGTTGAACTTCCACCACTTCCACACTCTCCTGGTCAAATCTTCCACCACTTTCTAACTGTCCCAATATACTGGTGAAAACTTTCACTTGCTTCCCACTGACCCACTGACATTGTGAGTCCTTCCAACACTTTCGAACTGACCAACAGCACTGGCAAAACCTTCTATCAATTTCCCACTGGCCCAAAGTACTTGTCAAAACTTCCAAAACTTTACCACTGTGCTAATGTCCTTGTGAAAACTTCAATCACCTTTCCACTGTGCCAATACAATGGTGAAACATTTCACCACGTTCCCACTCCACTGTCCCAATGTCCTAGTGGAACTTTCCACCAATTCCTCATTGTCCCAATATCTTGGTTCAACCTTACACCTCATTCCCGCGGTCCCCATGTCGTTGTAAAACGTTCCTCCACTTTCCCACAGTACCAATGTCCTGGTTAAACCTTCCACCACTTTCCCACGGTCCTAGTGAAATCGTCCACCACTTTCCCACAGTACCAATGACCTGGTTAAACTTCCACCACTTCCGCACTCTCCTGGTAAAATCTTCCACCACTTTCCAACTCTCCCAATATCCTGGTGAAAACGTTCACTAGCTTACCACTGACCCAATGACCTTGTGAATCCTTCCATCACTTTCGAACTGACCAACAGCACTGGTAAAACCTTCCATCAATTTCCCAATGGCCCAAAGTCCTTGTCAAAACTTCCAACACTTTACTACTGTGCTAAAGTCCTGGTGAAAACTTCAATCACCTTTCCACTGTGCCAATACAATGGTGAAACATTTCACCACGTTCCCACTCCACTGTCCCAATGTCCTAGTGGAACTTTCGACCAATTCCCCATTGTCCCAATATCTTGGTTCAACCTTACACCACATTCACACTGTCGCCATGTCGTTGTAAAACGTTCCTCCACTTTCCCACAGTACCAATGTCCTGGTTAAACCTTCCACCACATTCCCACGGTCCTAGTGAAATCGTCCACCACTTTCCCACTGTCCGAATATCCTGGTGAAATCTTTCACCACGTTCGCACTGTCCCAATGTCATGGCGAATACCTCCACCACATTCCCACGGTCCCATTGCCCTGATAAAACCTTACATCATCTTCCCACTGTCCAAATGTCTTCGTGAAACCTTCCAGCTCCTTCCCACTGTACCAATGTCCTGGTCAAACCATTCACCAATTTCCCTCTAGCCAGGAGAAACTTTCCACCACATCTCCACTGTCCATGTGAAATTTTCCACCACCTTCCCACTCTCCGAATATTCAAGGAAAACCTATCAACAGATTCCCACAGTCCACATGTCATGGCTAAACCTTCCACCACTATCCCACTGTCCTGATTAAATCTTCCACCACTTTCCCACTGCCCCAATATCCTCGTGCAACCTTTCACCACGTTCCCACTGTCCCACTATCATGGTGAAACCGTTCACCACTTTCCCACTGTCCTGTTGAGATGTTCCACCACTTTCCCACTGTGCCAATATCCTGGTGAAACCTTTCACTACGTTTTCACTATTCCAATATCCTGGTGAAACCGTTCACCACTTTCCCACTGTACCAATGTCCTGGTTAAACTTCCACCACTTCCGCACTGTCCTGGTCAAATCTTCCACCACTTTCCAACTGTCCCACTGTCTTTTAGAAACCTTCCACCACTTTCCCACTGTCCGAATGTCCGGGTGAAATATTCCACCACGTTACGAGAGTCCCGATGACCTGGTGAAACCTTTCACAAAATTCACATTGCCTTAATTTCCTGATTAAACTTTCCACCACATTTCCAATGTCCCACTATCCTGGTGAAACCTTTCACTACTTACAGACTGTACCAATGTCCTGGGTAAATCTTCGACCACTTTCCCACTGCCTTGGTGAAATCTTCCACCACTTTCCCATTGTCCACATATCCTGGTGAAACCTTTCGCCACGTCTTCATTATTCCAATATCCTGGTGAAATTTTCCACCACTTCCCCATTGTCATGGTGAAACATCCCCAATTCGCCACTGTCACAATAACCTGGTGAAACTTTTCACCACGTTTCTACTCTCCCAATATACCGGTGCAACATTCTGCCACTTCTCCACTTTCCTGCTCAAATCTTCCACCCCTTTCCCACTGCTCAAATATCTTCGTGAAACCTTCCACCACTTTCCCACTGTCCCAAATTCCTGGTGAAATCTTTCACCACGTTTTCACTATTCCAATATCCTGGTGAAACCGTTCACCACTTTCCCGCTGTCCTGGTGAAATGTTCCACCACTTTCCCACTGTACCAATGTCCTGGTTAAACTTCCACCACTTCCCCACTCTCCTGGTCAAATCTTCCACCACTTTTCAACTGTCCCAGTGTCCTGTTGAAACCTTCCATCACTTTTCAACTGTCCCAATATTCTGGTGAAACCTTTCCCCACTTTCAGACTGTCCCACAATCCTGGTGAAACGTTTCACCTTGTTGCAACTCTCCAAATATCCTCGTGCAACCTTACACAACTTTTCCACTGTACCAATGTCCTGGTTAAAACTTCCACCACTTTCACACTGTCCTGGTGAAATCTTCCAGCACTTTCCCACTGTCCCAATATGCTGGTAAAACCACTCACAACGTTTTCAATATTCAAATATAATGGTGAAATTTTCCACCACTTCCCCACTGTCCTGGTGAAATCTTCCAACCAATTTCCCACTGTCCCAATATCCTGCTGAAAACTTCCACAAAATTCCCATTGTCTTTAATATCCTGATTAAATCTTCCACCACTTTTCCACTGTCCCACTGTCCCGTTGAAACCTTCCACCACATTCCATCTGTCCAAATGTCCTGGAGAAACATTCCACCATTTTCCCCATGTCCAGGTGCAATTTTTCACTAGTTTCCAACTGTCTGAATATCGTGGTGGTACCTTACACCACTTTCCGACTGTCCCAATACCATTGTAAATCCTGTCACCACGTTCCAACTGTCCCAATATCCTGGTGAAAACTTTCACTAGCTTCCCACTGACCCAATGACCTTGTGAATCCTTCAACCACTTTCGCACTGACCAACAGCACTGGTAAAACCTTCCATCAATTTCCCACTGGCCCAAAGTCCTTGTCAAAACTTCCAACACTTTTCCACTCTGCTAATGTCCTGGTGAAAACTTCAATCACCTTTCCACTGTGCCAATACAATGCTGAAACGTTTCACCACGTTCCCACTCCACTGTCCCAATGTCCTAGTGGAACTTTCCACCAATTGCCCATTGTCCCAATATCTTGGTTCAAACTTACACCACATTCCCGCTGTCCCCATGTCGTTGTAAAACGTTCCTCCACTTTCCCACAGTACCAATGTCCGGGTTTAACCTTCCACCACTTTCCCACGGTCCTAGTGAAATCGTCCACCACTTTCCCACAGTACCAATGACCTGGTTAAACTTCCACCACTTCCGCACTCTCCTGGTAAAATCTTCCACCACTTTCCAACTCTCCCAATATCCTGGTGAAAACTTTCACTAGCTTACCACTGACCCAATGACCTTGTGAATCCTTCCATCACTTTCGAACTGACCAACAGCACTGGTAAAACCTTCCATCAATTTCCCAATGGCCCAAATTCCTTGTCAAAACTTCCAACACTTTACTACTGTGCTAATGTCCTGGTGAAAACTTCAATCACCTTTCCACTGTGCCAATACAATGGTGAAACATTTCACCACGTTCCCACTCCACTGTCCCAATGTCCTAGTGGAACTTTCGACCAATTCCCCATTGTCCCAATATCTTGGTTCAACCTTACACCACATTCACACTGTCGCCATGTCGTTGTAAAACGTTCCTCCACTTTCCCACAGTACCAATGTCCTGGTTAAACCTTCCACCACATTCCCACGGTCCTAGTGAAATCGTCCACCACTTTCCCACTGTCCGAATATCCTGGTGAAATCTTTCACCACGTTCGCACTGTCCCAATGTCATGGCGAATACCTCCACCACATTCCCACGGTCCCATTGCCCTGATAAAACCTTACATCATCTTCCCACTGTCCAAATGTCTTCGTGAAACCTTCCAGCTCCTTCCCACTGTACCAATGTCCTGGTCAAACCATTCACCAATTTCCCTCTAGCCAGGAGAAACTTTCCACCACATCTCCACTATCCTTGTGAAATTTTCCACCACCTTCCCACTCTCCGAATATTCAAGGAAAACCTATCAACAGATTCCCACAGTCCACATGTCATGGCTAAACCTTCCACCACTATTCCACTGTCCTGATTAAATCTTCCACCACTTTCCCACTGTCCCAATATCTTGGTGAAACCTTCGCCTACTTTCCCACTGTCCCACTATCCTGTTGAAACCTTTCACCAAGTTCCAACTATCCCAATATCAATGTGTAACTTTACACCATATTTCCACTGTCCACATATCCTGGTGAAACCTTCCCCCACTACCCCACTGTCCCAATAACCTGGTGAAACTTTTCACTACGTTTCTACTGTCCCAATATCCTGTTGCATCTTTCCGCCACGTCTGCACCCTCCTGGTCAAATCGTACACCACTTTCCCACTGCCCCAATATCATCGCGAAACACTTCACCACGTTCCCACTGTCCCAATATCATGGTGAAACCTTTCCCCACTTGCAAACAGTCCCACAATCCTGTTGAATGCTTTCAGCACGTTGCAACTCTTCAAATATCCTCGTGAAACCTTGCACCACTTTCCAACTGTACCAATCTCCTGGTGCAAACTACCCCCACTTTCCCATTGTCCCAATATCCTGGTGAAATTTTCCACCACTTCCTCACTGTACTGGTGAAACTTATCCCCAATTCGCCACTGTCCCAATAACCTGGTGAAACCTTTCACTACGTTTTCACTATTCCAATATCCTTGAGAAACCGTTCACCACTTTCCCACTGTACCAATCTCCTGGTTAAACTTCCACCACTTCCGCACTCTCCTAGTCAAATCTTCCCCCACTTTCCCACTGTCCCAATATCCTGGGGCAAACTTCCCCTACTTTCCCACTATCCCACTATCTTGGTGAAACCTTGCACCACGTTTCAAATGTCCCAATATCCTCGTGAAACCTTACACCACTTTCCCACTGTCTCAATGTCGTTGTGAAATCTTCCATCACTTTCACACTGTACTAATGTCCTGGTGAAACCTTACACCACTTTCCCACTGTCTCACTGTCGTTGTGAAATCTTCAACCACTTTCCCACTGCCCCAATATCCTCGTGCAACCTTTCACCACGTTCCCACTGTCCCACTATCATGGTGAAACCGTTCACCACTTTCCCACTTTCCTGTTGAGATGTTCCACCACTTTCCCACTGTGCCAATATCCTGGTGAAACCTTTCACTACGTTTTCACTATTCCAATATCCTGGTGAAACCGTTCACCACTTTCCCACTGTACCAATGTCCTGGTTAAACTTCCACCACTTCCGCACTGTCCTGGTCAAATCTTCCACCACTTTCCAACTGTCCCACTGTCTTTTAGAAACCTTCCACCACTTTCCCACTGTCCGAATGTCCGGGTGAAATATTCCACCACGTTACGAGAGTCCCGATGACCTGGTGAAACCTTTCACAAAATTCACATTGCCTTAATTTCCTGATTAAACTTTCCACCACATTTCCAATGTCCCACTATCCTGGTGAAACCTTTCACTACTTACAGACTGTACCAATGTCCTGGGTAAATCTTCGACCACTTTCCCACTGCCTTGGTGAAATCTTCCACCACTTTCCCATTGTCCACATATCCTGGTGAAACCTTTCGCCACGTCTTCATTATTCCAATATCCTGGTGAAATTTTCCACCACTTCCCCATTGTCATGGTGAAACTTATCCCCAATTCGCCACTGTCATAATAACCTGGTGAAACTTTTCACCACGTTTCTACTCTCCCAATATACCGGTGCAACATTCCGCCACTTCTCCACTTTCCTGCTCAAATCTTCCACCCCTTTCCCACTGCTCAAATATCTTCGTGAAACCTTCCACCACTTTCCCACTGTCCCAAATTCCTGGTGAAACCTTTCACCACGTTTTCACTATTCCAATATCCTGGTGAAACCGTTCACCACATTCCGGCTGTCCTGGTGAAATGTTCCACCACTTTCCCACTGTACCAATGTCCTGGTTAAACTTCCACCACTTCCCGACTCTCCTGGTCAAATCTTCCACCACTTTGCAACTGTCCCAGTGTCCTGTTGAAACCTTCCATCACTTTTCAACTGACCCAATATCCTGGTGAAACCTTTCCCCACTTTCAGACTGTCCCACAATCCTGGTGAAACGTTTCACCATGTTTCAACTCTCCAAATATCCTCGTGCAACCTTACACCACTTTTCCACTGTACCAATGTCCTGGTTAAAACTTCCACCACTTTCAAACTGTCCTGGTGAAATCTTCCACCACTTTCCCACTGTCCCAATATGCTGGTAAAACCTCTCACAACGTTTTCAATATTCAAATATAATGGTGAAATTTTCCACCACTTCCCCACTGTCCTGGTGAAATCTTCCAACCAATTTCCCACTGTCCCAATATCCTGCTGAAAACTTCCACAAAATTCCCATTGTCTTTAATATCCTGATTAAATCTTCCACCACTTTTCCACTGTCCCACTGTCCCGTTGAAACCTTCCACCACATTCCATCTGTCCAAATGTCCTGGAGAAACCTTCCACCATTTTCCCCATGCCCAGGTGCAATTTTTCACTAGTTTCCAACTGTCTGAATATCCTGGTGGTACCTTACACCACTTTCCGACTGTCCCAATACCATTGTAAATCCTGTCACCACGTTCCAACGGTCTCAATATCCTGGTGAAAACTTACACTAGCTTACCACTGACCCAATGACCTTGTGAATCCTTCCATCACTTTCGAACTGACCAACAGCACTGGTAAAACCTTCCATCAATTTCCCACTGGCCCAAAGTCCTTGTCAAAACTTCCAACACTTTTCCACTCTGCTAATGTCCTGGTGAAAACTTCAATCACCTTTCCACTGTCCCAATACAATGGTGAAACATTTCACCACGTTCCCACTCCACTGTCCCAATGTCCTAGTGGAACTTTCGACCAATTCCCCATTGTCCCAATACCTTGGTTCAAACTTACACCACATTCCCGCTGTCCCCATGTCGTTGTAAAACGTTCCTCCACTTTCCCACAGTACCAATGTCCTGGTTTAACCTTCCACCACTTTCCCACGGTCCTAGTGAAATCGTCCACCACTTTCCCACTGTCTCACTTTCGTTGTGAAATCTTCCACCACTTTCCCACTGCCCCAATATCCTCGTGAAATCTTCCCCCACTTTCCCACTGTACCACTATCCTGGTGAAACCTTTCACCACGTTCCAACTGTCCCAATATCTAGGTGTAACCTTACACCATATTTCCACTGTCCCAATATCCTGGTGAAACTTTCCCCCACTACCCCACTGTCCCAATATCCAGGTGTAACCTTACACCATATTTCCACTGTCCCAATATCCTGGTGAAACTTTCCCCCACTACCCCACTGTCCCAATAACCTGGTGAAACTTTTCACTACGTTTCTACTGTCCCAATATCCTGGTGCATCTTTCCGCCACGTCTCCACCCTCCTGATGAAATCGTACACCACTTTCCCACTGCCCCAATATCCTCGTGCAACCTTTCACCACGTTCCCACTGTCCCACTATCATGGTGAAACCGTTCACCACTTTCCCACTGTCCTGTTGAGATGTTCCACCACTTTTCCACTGTGCCAATATCCTGGTGAAACCTTTCACTACGTTTTCACTATTCCAATATCCTGGTGAAACCGTTCACCACTTTCCCACTGTACCAATGTCCTGGTTAAACTTCCACCACTTCCGCACTGTCCTGGTCAAATCTTCCACCACTTTCCAACTGTCCCACTGTCTTTTAGAAACCTTCCACCACTTTCCCACTGTCCGAATGTCCGGGTGAAATATTCCACCACGTTACGAGAGTCCCGATGACCTGGTGAAACCTTTCACAAAATTCACATTGCCTTAATTCCCTGATTAAACTTTCCACCACATTTCCAATGTCCCACTATCCTGGTGAAACCTTTCACTACTTACAGACTGTACCAATGTCCTGGGTAAATCTTCGACCACTTTCCCACTGCCTTGGTGAAATCTTCCACCACTTTCCCATTGTCCACATATCCTGGTGAAACCTTTCGCCACGTCTTCATTATTCCAATATCCTGGTGAAATTTTCCACCACTTCCCCATTGTCATGGTGAAACTTATCCCCAATTCGCCACCGTCATAATAACCTGGTGAAACTTTTCACCACGTTTCTACTCTCCCAATATACCGGTGCAACATTCCGCCACTTCTCCACTTTCCTGCTCAAATCTTCCACCCCTTTCCCACTGCTCAAATATCTTCGTGAAACCTTCCACCACTTTCCCACTGTCCCAAATTCCTGGTGAAACCTTTCACCACGTTTTCACTATTCCAATATCCTGGTGAAACCGTTCACCACTTTCCCGCTGTCCTGGTGAAATGTTCCACCACTTTCCCACTGTACCAATGTCCTGGTTAAACTTCCACCACTTCCCCACTCTCCTGGTCAAATCTTCCACCACTTTTCAACTGTCCCAGTGTCCTGTTGAAACCTTCCATCACTTTTCAACTGTCCCAATATCCTGGTGAAACCTTTCCCCACTTTCAGACTGTCCCACAATCCTGATGAAACGTTTCACCATGTTGCAACTCTCCAAATATCCTCGTGCAACCTTACACCACTTTTCCACTGTACCAATGTCCTGGTTAAAACTTCCACCACTTTCACACTGTCCTGGTGAAATCTTCCAGCACTTTCCCACTGTCCCAATATGCTGGTAAAACCTCTCACAACGTTTTCAATATTCAAATATAATGGTGAAATTTTCCACCACATCCCCACTGTCCTGGTGAAATCTTCCACCCAATTTCCCACTGTCCCAATATCCTGCTGAAAACTTCCACAAAATTCCCATTGTCTTTAATATCCTGATTAAATCTTCCACCACTTTTCCACTGTCCCACTGTCCCGTTGAAACCTTCCACCACATTCCAACTGTCCAAATGACCTGGAGAAACCTTCCACCATTTTCCCCATGTCCAGGTGCAATTTTTCACTAGTTTCCAACTGTTTGAATATCCTGGTGGTACCTTACACCACTTTCCGACTGTCCCAATACCATTGTAAATCCTGTCACCACGTTCCAACTGTCTCAATATCCTTGTGAAAACTTTCACTAGCTTCCCACTGACCCAATGACCTTGTGAATCCTTCAACCACTTTCGCACTGACCAACAGCACTGGTAAAACCTTCCATCAATTTCCCACTGGCCCAAAGTCCTTGTCAAAACTTCCAACACTTTTCCACTGTGCTAATGTCCTGGTGAAAACTTCAATCACCTTTCCACTGTGCCAATACAATGGTGAAACATTTCACCACGTTCCCACTCCACTGTCCCAATGTCCTAGTGGAACTTTCGACCAATTCCCCATTGTCCCAATAACTTGGTTCAAACTTACACCACATTCCCGCTGTCCCCATGTCGTTGTAAAACGTTCCTCCACTTTCCCACAGTACCAATGACCTGGTTAAACCTTCCACCACTTTCCCACGGTCCTAGTGAAATTGTCCACCACATTCCCACAGTACCAATGACCTGGTTAAACTTCCACCACTTCCGCACTCTCCTGGTAAAATCTTCCACAACTTTCCAACTCTCCCAATATCCTGGTGAAAACTTTCACTAGCTTACCACTGACCCAATGACCTTGTGAATCCTTCCATCACTTTCGAACTGACCAACAGCACTGGTAAAACCTTCCATCAATTTCCCAATGGCCCAAAGTCCTTGTCAAAACTTCCAACACTTTACTACTGTGCTAATGTCCTGGTGAAAACTTCAATCACCTTTCCACTGTGCCAATACAATGGTGAAACATTTCACCACGTTCCCACTCCACTGTCCCAATGTCCTAGTGGAACTTTCGACCAATTCCCCATTGTCCCAATATCTTGGTTCAACCTTACACCACATTCACACTGTCGCCATGTCGTTGTAAAACGTTCCTCCACTTTCCCACAGTACCAATGTCCTGGTTAAACCTTCCACCACATTCCCACGGTCCTAGTGAAATCGTCCACCACTTTCCCACTGTCCCAATATCCTGGTGAAATCTTTCACCACGTTCGCACTGTCCCAATGTCATGGCGAATACCTCCACCACATTCCCACGGTCCCATTGCCCTGATAAAACCTTACATCATCTTCCCACTGTCCAAATGTCTTCGTGAAACCTTCCAGCTCCTTCCCACTGTACCAATGTCCTGGTCAAACCATTCACCAATTTCCCTCTAGCCAGGAGAAACTTTCCACCACATCTCCACTGTCCTTGTGAAATTTTCCACCACCTTCCCACTCTCCGAATATTCAAGGAAAACCTATCAACAGATTCCCACAGTCCACATGTCATGGCTCAACCTTCCACCACTATTCCACTGTCCTGATTAAATCTTCCACCACTTTCCCAATGTCCCAATATCTTGGTGAAACCTTCCCCCACTTTCCCACTGTACCAATGTCCTGGTTAAACTTCCACCACTTCCGCACTGTCCTGGTCAAATCTTCCACCACTTTCCAACTGTCCCACTGTCTTTTAGAAACCTTCCACCACTTTCCCACTGTCCGAATGTCCGGGTGAAATATTCCACCACGTTACGAGAGTCCCGATGACCTGGTGAAACCTTTCCCAAAATTCACATTGCCTTAATTCCCTGATTAAACTTTCCACCACATTTCCAATGTCCCACTATCCTGGTGAAACCTTTCACTACTTACAGACTGTACCAATGTCCTGGGTAAATCTTCGACCACTTTCCCACTGCCTTGGTGAAATCTTCCACCACTTTCCCATTGTCCACATATCCTGGTGAAACCTTTCGCCACGTCTTCATTATTCCAATATCCTGGTGAAATTTTCCACCACTTCCCCATTGTCATGGTGAAACTTATCCCCAATTCGCCACTGTCACAATAACCTGGTGAAACTTTTCACCACGTTTCTACTCTCCCAATATACCGGTGCAACATTCCGCCACTTCTCCACTTTCCTGCTCAAATCTTCCACCCCTTTCCCACTGCTCAAATATCTTCGTGAAACCTTCCACCACTTTCCCACTGTCCCAAATTCCTGGTGAAACCTTTCACCACTTTCCCGCTGTCCTGGTGAAATGTTCCACCACTTTCCCACTGTACCAATGTCCTGGTTAAACTTCCACCACTTCCCCACTCTCCTGGTCAAATCTTCCACCACTTTTCAACTGTCCCAGTGTCCTGTTGAAACCTTCCATCACTTTTCAACTGTCCCAATATCCTGGTGAAACCTTTCCCCACTTTCAGACTGTCCCACAATCCTGGTGAAACGTTTCACCTTGTTGCAACTCTCCAAATATCCTCGTGCAACCTTACACCACTTTTCCACTGTACCAATGTCCTGGTTAAAACTTCCACCACTTTCACACTGTCCTGGTGAAATCTTCCAGCACTTTCCCACTGTCCCAATATGCTGGTAAAACCTCTCACAACGTTTTCAATATTCAAATATAATGGTGAAATTTTCCACCACTTCCCCACTGTCCTGGTGAAATCTTCCAACCAATTTCCCACTGTCCCAATATCCTGCTGAAAACTTGCACAAAATTCCCATTGTCTTTAATATCCTGATTAAATCTTCCACCACTTTTCCACTGACCCACTGTCCCGTTGAAACCTTCCACCACATTCCATCTGTCTAAATGTCCTGGAGAAACCTTCCACCATTTTCCCCATGTCCAGGTGCAATTTTTCACTAGTTTCCAACTGTCTGAATATCCTGGTGGTACCTTACACCATTTCCGACTGTCCCAATACCATTGTAAATCCTGTCACCACGTTCCAACGGTCTCAATATCCTGGTGAAAACTTTCACTAGCTTCCCACTGACCCAATGACCTTGTGAATCCTTCAACCACTTTCGCACTGACCAACAGCACTGGTAAAACCTTCCATCAATTTCCCACTGGCCCAAAGTCCTTGTCAAAACTTCCAACACTTTTCCACTCTGCTAATGTCCTGGTGAAAACTTCAATCACCTTTCCACTGTGCCAATACAATGGTGAAACATTTCACCACGTTCCCACTCCACTGTCCCAATGTCCTAGTGGGACTTTCGACCAATTCCCCATTGTCCCAATATCTTGGTTCAACCTTACACCACATTCCCGCTCTCCCCATGTCGTTGTAAAACGTTCCTCCACTTTCCCACAGTACCAATGTCCTGGTTAAATCTTCCACCACTTTCCCACGGTCCTAGTGAAATCGTCCACCACGTTCCCACTGTCTCACTGTCGTTGTGAAATCTTCCACCACTTTCCCACTGCCCCAATATCCTCGTGAAATCTTCCCCCACTTTCCCACTGTCCCACTTTCCTGGTGAAACCTTTCACCACGTTCCAACTGTCCCAATATCCAGGTGTAACCTTACACCATATTTTCACTGTCCCAATATCCTGGTGAAACTTTCCCCCACTACCCCACTGTCCCAATATCCAGGTGTAAACTTACACCATATTTCCACTGTCCCAATATCCTGGTGAAACTTTCCCCCACTACCCCACTGTCCCAATAACCTGGTGAAACTTTTCACTATGTTTCTACTGTCCCAATATCCTGGTGCATCTTTCCGCCACGTCACCACCCTCCTGATGAAATCGTACACCACTTTCCCATTGCCCCAACATATTCGCGAAACACTTCACCACGTTCCCAGTGTCCCAATATCCTGGTGCAAACTTCCCCCACTTTCCCACTATCCCACTAACTTGGTGAACCCTTTCACCACGTTTCAAATGTCCCAATATCCTCGTGAAACCTTACACCACTTTCCCACTGTCTCAATGTCGTTGTGAAATCTTCCATCACTTTCACACTGTACTAATGTCCTGGTGAAACCTTACACCACTTTACCACTGTCTCACTGTCGTTGTGAAATCTTCCACCACTTTCCCACTGTCCCACTTTCCTGGTGAAACCTTTCACCACGTTCCAACTGTCCCAATATCCAGGTGTAACCTTACACCATATTTTCACTGTCCCAATATCCTGGTTAAACTTTCCCCCACTACCCCACTGTCCCAATATCCAGGTGTAAACTTACACCATATTTCCACTGTCCCAATATCCTGGTGAAACTTTCCCCCACTACCCCACTGTCCCAATAACCTGGTGAAACTTTTCACTATGTTTCTACTGTCCCAATATCCTGGTGCATCTTTCCGCCACGTCACCACCCTCCTGATGAAATCGTACACCACTTTCCCATTGCCCCAACATATTCGCGAAACACTTCACCACGTTCCCAGTGTCCCAATATCCTGGTGCAAACTTCCCCCACTTTCCCACTATCCCACTAACTTGGTGAACCCTTTCACCACGTTTCAAATGTCCCAATATCCTCGTGAAACCTTACACCACTTTCCCACTGTCTCAATGTCGTTGTGAAATCTTCCATCACTTTCACACTGTACTAATGTCCTGGTGAAACCTTACACCACTTTCCCACTGTCTCACTGTCGTTGTGAAATCTTCCACCACTTTCCCACTGCCCCAATATCCTCGTGCAACCTTTCACCACGTTCCCACTGTCCCACTATCATGGTGAAACCGTTCACCACTTTCCCACTGTCCTGTTGAGATGTTCCACCACTTTCCCACTGTGCCAATATCCTGGTGAAACCTTTCACTACGTTTTCACTATTCCAATATCCTGGTGAAACCGTTCACCACTTTCCCACTGTACCAATGTCCTGGTTAAACTTCCACCACTTCCGCACTGTCCTGGTCAAATCTTCCACCACTTTCCAACTGTCCCACTGTCTTTTAGAAACCTTCCACCACTTTCCCACTGTCCGAATGTCCGGGTGAAATATTCCACCACGTTACGAGAGACCCGATGACCTGGTGAAACCTTTCACAAAATTCACATTGCCTTAATTTCCTGATTAAACTTTCCACCACATTTCCAATGTCCCACTATCCTGGTGAAACCTTTCACTACTTACAGACTGTACCAATGTCCTGGGTAAATCTTCGACCACTTTCCCACTGCCTTGGTGAAATCTTCCACCACTTTCCCATTGTCCACATATCCTGGTGAAACCTTTCGCCACGTCTTCATTATTCCAATATCCTGGTGAAATTTTCCACCACTTCCCCATTGTCATGGTGAAACTTATCCCCAATTCGCCACTGTCACAATAACCTGGTGAAACTTTTCACCACGTTTCTACTCTCCCAATATACCGGTGCAACATTCCGCCACTTCTCCACTTTCCTGCTCAAATCTTCCACCCCTTTCCCACTGCTCAAATATCTTCGTGAAACCTTCCACCACTTTCCCACTGTCCCAAATTCCTGGTGAAACCTTTCACCACGTTTTCACTATTCCAATATCCTGGTGAAACCGTTCACCACTTTCCCGCTGTCCTGGTGAAATGTTCCACCACTTTCCCACTGTACCAATGTCCTGGTTAAACTTCCACCACTTCCCCACTCTCCTGGTCAAATCTTCCACCACTTTCCCACTGTCCCAATATGCTGGTAAAACATCTCACAACGTTTTCAATATTCAAATATAATGGTGAAATTTTCCACCACTTCCCCACTGTCCTGGTGAAATCTTCCTACCAATTTCCCACTGTCCCAATATCCTGGTGAAAACTTCCACAACATTTCCATTGTCTTTAATATCCTGATTAAATCATCCACCACTTTTCCACTGTCGCACTGTCCCGTTGAAACGTTCCAACACATTCCAACCGTCCAAATGTCCTGGAGAAACCTTCCTCCACTTTCCCACTGTCCAGGTGCAATTTTTCACTACTTTCCAACTATCTGAATATCCTGGTGGTACCTTACACCACTTTCAGACTGTCCCAATACCATTGTAAATCCTGTCACCACGTTCCAACTGTCTCAATATCCTGGTGTAAACTTTCACTAGGTTCCCACTGACCCAATGACCTTGTGAATCCTTCAACCACTTTCGCACTAACCAACAGCACTAGTAAAACCTTCCATCAATTTCCCACTGGCACAAAGTCCTTGTCAAAACTTCCAAAACTTTTCGACTGTACTAATGTCCTGGTGAAAACTTCAATCACCTATCCATTGTGCCAATACAATGCTGAAACGTTTCACCACGTTCCCACTCCACTGTCCCAATGTCCTAGTGGAACTTTCGACCAATTCCCCATTGTCCAAATATCTTGGTTAAACCTTAAACCACATTCCCGCTGTCCCCATGTCGTTGTAAAACTTTCCACCAGTTTCCCACAGTACCAATGTCCTGGTTAAACCTTCCACCACTTTCCCACGGTCCTAGTGAAATCTTCCACCACTTTCCCACTGTCTAACTGTCGTTGTGAAATCTTCCACCACTTTCCCACTGCCCCAATATCCTCGTGAAATCTTCCCCCACCTTCCCACTGTCCCACTATCCTGGTGAAACCTTCCACCACGTTCCAACTGTCCCAATATCCAGGTGTAACCTTACACTATATTTCCACTGTCCCATTATCCTGGTGAAACTTTCCCCCACTACCCCACTGTCGCAAAAACCTGGTGAAAATTTTCACTACGTTTCTACTGTCCCAATATCCTGGTGCATCTTTAAGCCAAGTCTCCACCCTCCTGGTCAAATCTCCCACTGTACCAATGTCCTGGTGAAACCTTACACCAGTTTCCTACTGTCCTGTTGAGATGTTCCACCACTTTCCCACTTTCCTGTTGAGATGTTCCACCACTTTCCCTCTGTCCCAATATCCTGGTGAAACCTTTCACTACGTTTTCACTATTCCAATATCCTGGTGAAACCGTTCACCACTTTCCCACTGTACCAATATTCTGGTTGAACTTCCACCACTTCCACACTCTCCTGGTCAAATCTTCCACCACTTTCTAACTGTCCCAATATACTGGTGAAAACTTTCACTTGCTTCCCACTGACCCACTGACATTGTGAGTCCTTCCAACACTTTCGAACTGACCAACAGCACTGGCAAAACCTTCCATCAATTTCCCACTGGCCCAAAGTCCTTGTCAAAACTTCCAACACTTTACCACTGTGCTAATGTCCTGGTGAAAACTTCAATCACCTTTCCACTGTGCCAATACAATGGTGAAACATTTCACCACGTTCCCACTCCACTGTCCCAATGTCCTAGTGGAACTTTCCACCAATTCCTCATTGTCCCAATATCTTGGTTCAACCTTACACCACATTGCCGCGGTCCCCATGTCGTTGTAAAACGTTCCTCCACATTCCCACAGTACCAATGTCCTGGTTAAACCTTCCACCACTTTCCCACGGTCCTAGTGAAATCGTCCACCACATTCCCACAGTACCAATGACCTGGTTAAACTTCCACCACTTCCGCACTCTCCTGGTAAAATCTTCCACCACTTTCCAACTCTCCCAATATCCTGGTGAAAACTTTCACTAGCTTACCACTGACCCAATGACCTTGTGAATCTTTCCATCACTTTCGAACTGACCAACAGCACTGGTAAAACCTTCCATCAATTTCCCAATGGCCCAAAGTCCTTGTCAAAACTTCCAACACTTTACTACTGTGCTAATGTCCTGGTGAAAACTTCAATCACCTATCCATTGTGCCAATACAATGCTGAAACGTTTCACCACGTTCCCACTCCACTGTCCCAATGTCCTAGTGGAACTTTCGACCAATTCCCCATTGTCCAAATATCTTGGTTAAACCTTAAACCACATTCCCGCTGTCCCCATGTCGTTGTAAAACTTTCCACCAGTTTCCCACAGTACCAATGTCCTGGTTAAACCTTCCACCACTTTCCCACGGTCCTAGTGAAATCGTCCACCACTTTCCCACAGTCTAACTGTCGTTGTGAAATCTTCCACCACTTTCCCACTGCCCCAATATCCTCGTGAAATCTTCCCCCACCTTCCCACTGTCCCACTATCCTGGTGAAACCTTCCACCACGTTCCAACTGTCCCAATATCCAGGTGTAACCTTACACTATATTTCCACTGTCCCATTATCCTGGTGAAACTTTCCCCCACTACCCAACTGTCGCAAAAACCTGGTGAAAATTTTCACTACGTTTCTACTGTCCCAATATCCTGGTGCATCTTTAAGCCAAGTCTCCACCCTCCTGGTCAAATCTCCCACTGTACCAATGTTCTGGTGAAACCTTACACCAGTTTCCTACTGTCCTGTTGAGATGTTCCACCACTTTCCCACTTTCCTGTTGAGATGTTCCACCACTTTCCCTCTGTCCCAATATCCTGGTGAAACCTTTCACTACGTTTTCACTATTCCAATATCCTGGTGAAACCGTTCACCACTTTCCCACTGTACCAATATTCTGGTTGAACTTCCACCACTTCCACACTCTCCTGGTCAAATCTTCCACCACTTTCTAACTGTCCCAATATACTGGTGAAAACTTTCACTTGCTTCCCACTGACCCACTGACATTGTGAGTCCTTCCAACACTTTCGAACTGACCAACAGCACTGGCAAAACCTTCTATCAATTTCCCACTGGCCCAAAGTCCTTGTCAAAACTTCCAACACTTTACCACTGTGCTAATGTCCTGGTGAAAACTTCAATCACCTTTCCACTGTGCCAATACAATGGTGAAACATTTCACCACGTTCCCACTCCACTGTCCCAATGTCCTAGTGGAACTTTCCACCAATTCCTCATTGTCCCAATATCTTGGTTCAACCTTACACCACATTCCCGCGGTCCCCATGTCGTTGTAAAACGTTCCTCCACATTCCCACAGTACCAATGTCCTGGTTAAACCTTCCACCACTTTCCCACGGTCCTAGTGAAATCGTCCACCACATTCCCACAGTACCAATGACCTGGTTAAACTTCCACCACTTCCGCACTCTCCTGGTAAAATCTTCCACCACTTTCCAACTCTCCCAATATCCTGGTGAAAACTTTCACTAGCTTACCACTGACCCAAGGACCTTGTGAATCCTTCCATCACTTTCGAACTGACCAACAGCACTGGTAAAACCTTCCATCAATTTCCCACTGGCCCAAAGTCCTTGTCAAAACTTCCAACACTTTACTACTGTGCTAATGTCCTGGTGAAAACTTCAATCACCTTTCCACTGTGCCAATACAATGGTGAAACATTTCACCACGTTCCCACTCCACTGTCCCAATGTCCTAGTGGAACTTTCGACCAATTCCCCATTGTCCCAATATCTTGGTTCAACCTTACACCACATTCACACTGTCGCCATGTCGTTCTAAAACGTTCCTCCACTTTCCCACAGTACCAATGTCCTGGTTAAACCTTCCACCACATTCCCACGGTCCTAGTGAAATCGTCCACCACTTTCCCACTGTCCCAATATCCTGGTGAAATCTTTCACAACGTTCGCACTGTCCCAATGTCATGGCGAATACCTCCACCACATTCCCACGGTCCCATTGCCCTGATAAAACATTACATCATCTTCCCACTGTCCAAATGTCTTCGTGAAACCTTCCAGCTCCTTCCCACTGTACCAATGTCCTGGTCAAACCATTCACCAATTTCCCTCTAGCCAGGAGAAACTTTCCACCACATCTACACTGTCCTTGTGAAATTTTCCACCACCTTCCCACTCTCCGAATATTCAAGGAAAACCTATCAACGGATTCCCACAGTCCACATGTCATGGCTAAACCGTCCACCACTATTCCACTGTCCTGATTAAATCTTCCACCACTTTCCCAATGTCCCAATATCTTGGTGAAACCTTCCCCCACTTTCCCACTGTACCAATGTCCTGGTTAAACTTCCACCACTTCCGCACTGTCCTGGTCAAATCTTCCACCACTTTCCAACTGTCCCACTGTCTTTTAGAAACCTTCCACCACTTTCCCACTGTCCGAATGTCTGGGTGAAATATTCCACCACGTTACGAGAGTCCCGATGACCTGGTGAAACCTTTCACAAAATTCACATTGCCTTAATTCCCTGATTAAACTTTCCACCACATTTCCAATGTCCCACTATCCTGGTGAAACCTTTCACTACTTACAGACTGTACCAATGTCCTGGGTAAATCTTCGACCACTTTCCCACTGCCTTGGTGAAATCTTCCACCACTTTCCCATTGTCCACATATCCTGGTGAAACCTTTCGCCACGTCTTCATTATTCCAATATCCTGGTGAAATTTTCAACCACTTCCCCATTGTCATGGTGAAACTTATCCCCAATTCGCCACTGTCACAATAACCTGGTGAAACTTTTCACCACGTTTCTACTCTCCCAATATACCGGTGCAACATTCCGCCACTTCTCCACTTTCCTGCTCAAATCTTCCACCCCTTTCCCACTGCTCAAATATCTTCGTGAAACCTTCCACCACTTTCCCACTGTCCCAAATTCCTGGTGAAACCTTTCACCACGTTTTCACTATTCCAATATCCTGGTGAAACCGTTCACCACTTTCCCGCTGTCCTGGTGAAATGTTCCACCACTTTCCCACTGTACCAATGTCCTGGTTAAACTTCCACCACTTCCCCACTCTCCTGGTCAAATCTTCCACCACTTTTCAACTGTCCCAGTGTCCTGTTGAAACCTTCCATCACTTTTCAACTGTCCAAATATCCTGGTGAAACCTTTCCCCATTTTCAGACTGTCCCACAATCCTGGTGAAACGTTTCACCTTGTTGCAACTCTCCAAATATCCTCGTGCAACCTTACACCACTTTTCCACTGTACCAATGTCCTGGTTAAAACTTCCACCACTTTCACACTGTCCTGGTGAAATCTTCCAGCACTTTCCCACTGTCCCAATATGCTGGTAAAACCTCTCACAACGTTTTCAATATTCAAATATAATGGTGAAATTCTCCACCACTTCCCCACTGTCCTGGTGAAATCTTCCAACCAATTTCCCACTGTCCCAATATCCTGCTGAAAACTTCCACAAAATTCCCATTGTCTTTAATATCCTGATTAAATCTTCCACCACTTTTCCACTGACCCACTGTCCCGTTGAAACCTTCCACCACATTCCATCTGTCTAAATGTCCTGGAGAAACCTTCCACCATTTTCCCCATGTCCAGGTGCAATTTTTCACTAGTTTCCAACTGTCTGAATATCCTGGTGGTACCTTACACCACTTTCCGACTGTCCCAATACCATTGTAAATCCTGTCACCACGTTTCAACGGTCTCAATATCCTGGTGAAAACTTTCACTAGCTTCCCACTGACCCAATGACCTTGTGAATCCTTCAACCACTTTCGCACTGACCAACAGCACTGGTAAAACCTTCCATCAATTTCCCACTGGCCCAAAGTCCTTGTCAAAACTTCCAACACTTTTCCACTCTGCTAATGTCCTGGTGAAAACTTCAATCACCTTTCCACTGTGCCAATACAATGGTGAAACATTTCACCACGTTCCCACTCCACTGTCCCAATGTCCTAGTGGAACTTTCGACCAATTCCCCATTGTCCCAATATCTTGGTTCAACCTTAGACCACATTCCCGCTCTCCCCATGTCGTTGTAAAACGTTCCTCCACTTTCCCACAGTACCAATGTCCTGGTTAAACCTTCCACCACTTTCCCACGGTCCTAGTGAAATCGTCCACCACGTTCCCACTGTCTCACTGTCGTTGTGAAATCTTCCACCAATTTCCCACTGTCCCACTTTCCTGGTGAAACCTTTCACCACGTTCCAACTGTCCCAATATCCAGGTGTAACCTTACACCATATTTTCACTGTCCCAATATCCTGGTGAAACTTTCCCCCACTACCCCACTGTCCCAATATCCAGGTATAAACTTACAACATATTTCCACTGTCCCAATATCCTGGTGAAACTTTCCCCCACTACCCCACTGTCCCAATAACCTGGTGAAACTTTTCACTACGTTTCTACTGTCCCAATATCCTGGTGAAACTTTCCCCCACTACCCCACTGTCCCAATAACCTGGTGAAACTTTTCACTACGTTTCTACTGTCCCAATATCCTGGTGCATCTTTCCGCCACGTCACCACCCTCCTGATGAAATCGTACACCACTTTCCCACTGCCCCAACATATTCGCGAAACACTTCACCACGTTCCCAGTGTCCCAATATCCTGGTGCAAACTTCCCCCACTTTCCCACTATCCCACTAACTTGGTGAAATCTTTCACCACGTTTCAAATGTCCCAATATCCTCGTGAAACCTTACACCACTTTCCCACTGTCTCAATGTCGTTGTGAAATCTTCCATCACTTTCACACTGTACTAATGTCCTGGTGAAACCTTACACCACTTTCCCACTGTCTCACTGTCGTTGTGAAATCTTCCACCACTTTCCCACTGCCCCAATATCCTCGTGCAACCTTTCACCACGTTCCCACTGTCCCACTATCATGGTGAAACCGTTCACCACTTTCCCACTGTCCTGTTGAGATGTTCCACCACTTTCCCACTGTGCCAATATCCTGGTGAAACCTTTCACTACGTTTTCACTATTCCAATATCCTGGTGAAACCGTTCACCACTTTCCCACTGTACCAATGTCCTGGTTAAACTTCCACCACTTCCGCACTGTCCTGGTCAAATCTTCCACCACTTTCCAACTGTCCCACTGTCTTTTAGAAACCTTCCACCACTTTCCCACTGTCCGAATGTCCGGGTGAAATATTCCACCACGTTACGAGAGACCCGATGACCTGGTGAAACCTTTCACAAAATTCACATTGCCTTAATTTCCTGATTAAACTTTCCACCACATTTCCAATGTCCCACTATCCTGGTGAAACCTTTCACTACTTACAGACTGTACCAATGTCCTGGGTAAATCTTCGACCACTTTCCCACTGCCTTGGTGAAATCTTCCACCACTTTCCCATTGTCCACATATCCTGGTGAAACCTTTCGCCACGTCTTCATTATTCCAATATCCTGGTGAAATTTTCCACCACTTCCCCATTGTCATGGTGAAACTTATCCCCAATTCGCCACTGTCACAATAACCTGGTGAAACTTTTCACCACGTTTCTACTCTCCCAATATACCGGTGCAACATTCCGCCACTTCTCCACTTTCCTGCTGAAATCTTCCACCCCTTTCCCACTGCTCAAATATCTTCGTGAAACCTTCCACCACTTTCCCACTGTCCCAAATTCCTGGTGAAACCTTTCACCACGTTTTCACTATTCCAATATCCTGGTGAAACCGTTCACCACTTTCCCGCTGTCCTGGTGAAATGTTCCACCACTTTCCCACTGTACCAATGTCCTGGTTAAACTTCCACCACTTCCCCACTCTCCTGGTCAAATCTTCCACCACTTTTCAACTGTCCCAGTGTCCTGTTGAAACCTTCCATCACTTTTCAACTGTCCCAATATCCTGGTGAAACCTTTCCCCACTTTCAGACTGTCCCACAATCCTGGTGAAACGTTTCACCATGTTGCAACTCTCCAAATATCCTCGTGCAACCTTACACCACTTTTCCACTGTACCAATGTCCTGGTTAAAACTTCCACCACTTTCACACTGTCCTGGTGAAATCTTCCAGCACTTTCCCACTGTCCCAATATGTTGGTAAAACCTCTCACAACGTTTTCAATATTCAAATATAATGGTGAAATTTTCCACCACTTCCCCACTGTCCTGGTGAAATCTTCCAACCAATTTCCCACTGTCCCAATATCCTGCTGAAAACTTCCACAAAAATCCCATTGTCTTTAATATCCTGATTAAATCTTCCACCACTTTTCCACTGTCCCACTGTCCCGTTGAAACCTTCCAGCAAATTCCAACTGTCCAAATGTCCTGGAGAAAACTTCCACCATTTTCCCCATGTCTAGGTGCAATTTTTCACTAGTTTCCAACTGTCTCAATATCCTGGTGAAAACTTTCACTAGCTTCCCACTGACCCAATGATCTTGTGAATCCTTCAACCACTTTCGCACTGACCAACAGCACTGGTAAAACCTTCCATCAATTTCCCACTGGCCCAAAGTCCTTGTCAAAACTTCCAACACTTTTCCACTGTGCTAATGTCCTGGTGAAAACTTCAATCACCTTTCCACTGTGCCAATACAATGGTGAAACATTTCACCACGTTCCCACTCCACTGTCCCAATGTCCTAGTGGAACTTTCCACCAATTCCTCATTATCCCAATATCTTGGTTCAACCTTACACCACATTCCCGCGGTTCCCATGTCGTTGTAAAACGTTCCTCCACTTTCCAACAGTACCAATGTCCTGGTTAAACCTTCCACCACTTTCCCACGGTCCTAGTGAAATCGTCCACCACTTTCCCACAGTACCAATGACCTGGTTATACTTCCACCACTTCCGCACTCTCCTGGTAAAATCATCCACCACTTTCCAACTCTCCCAATATCCTGGTGAAAACTTTCACTAGCTTACCACTGACCCAATGACCTTGTGAATCCTTCCATCACTTTCGAACTGACCAACAGCACTGGTAAAACCTTCCATCAATTTCCCAATGGCCCAACGTCCTTGTCAAAACTTCCAACACTTTACTACTGTGCTAATGTCCTGGTGAAAACTTCAATCACCTTTCCACTGTGCCAATACAATGGTGAAACATTTCACCACGTTCCCACTCCACTGTCCCAATGTCCTAGTGGAACTTTCGACCAATTCCCCATTGTCCCAATATCTTGGTTCAACCTTACACCACATTCACACTGTCGCCATGTCGTTGTAAAACGTTCCTCCACTTTCCCACAGTACCAATGTCCTGGTTAAACCTTCCACCACTTTCACACTGTCCTGGTGAAATCTTCCAGCACTTTCCCACTGTCCCAATATGCTGGTAAAACCTCTCACAACGTTTTCAATATTCAAATATAATGGTGAAATTTTCCACCACTTCCCCACTGTCCTGGTGAAATCTTCCAACCAATTTCCCACTGTCCCAATATCCTGCTGAAAACTTCCACAAAATTCCCATTGTCTTTAATATCCTGATTAAATCTTCCACCACTTTTCCACTGACCCACTGTCCCGTTGAAACCTTCCACCACATTCCATCTGTCTAAATGTCCTGGAGAAACCTTCCACCATTTTCCCCATGTCCAGGTGCAATTTTTCACTAGTTTCCAACTGTCTGAATATCCTGGTGGTACCTTACACCACTTTCCGACTGTCCCAATACCATTGTAAATCCTGTCACCACGTTCCAACGGTCTCAATATCCTGGTGAAAACTTTCACTAGCTTCCCACTGACCCAATGACCTTGTGAATCCTTCAACCACTTTCGCACTGACCAACAGCACTGGTAAAACCTTCCATCAATTTCCCACTGGCCCAAAGTCCTTGTCAAAACTTCCAACACTTTTCCACTCTGCTAATGTCCTGGTGAAAACTTCAATCACCTTTCCACTGTGCCAATACAATGGTGAAACATTTCACCACGTTCCCACTCCACTGTCCCAATGTCCTAGTGGAACTTTCGACCAATTCCCCATTGTCCCAATATCTTGGTTCAACCTTACACCACATTCCTGCTCTCCCCATGTCGTTGTAAAACGTTCCTCCACTTTCCCACAGTACCAATGTCCTGGTTAAACCTTCCACCACTTTCCCACGGTCCTAGTGAAATCGTCCACCACGTTCCCACTGTCTCACTGTCGTTGTGAAATCTTCCACCAATTTCCCACTGTCCCACTTTCCTGGTGAAACCTTTCACCACGTTCCAACTGTCCCAATATCCAGGTGTAACCTTACACCATATTTTCACTGTCCCAATATCCTGGTGAAACTTTCCCCCACTACCCCACTGTCCCAATATCCAGGTATAAACTTACAACATATTTCCACTGTCCCAATATCCTGGTGAAACTTTCCCCCACTACCCCACTGTCCCAATAACCTGGTGAAACTTTTCACTACGTTTCTACTGTCCCAATATCCTGGTGAAACTTTCCCCCACTACCCCACTGTCCCAATAACCTGGTGAAACTTTTCACTACGTTTCTACTGTCCCAATATCCTGGTGCATCTTTCCGCCACGTCACCACCCTCCTGATGAAATCGTACACCACTTTCCCACTGCCCCAACATATTCGCGAAACACTTCACCACGTTCCCAGTGTCCCAATATCCTGGTGCAAACTTCCCCCACTTTCCCACTATCCCACTAACTTGGTGAAATCTTTCACCACGTTTCAAATGTCCCAATATCCTCGTGAAACCTTACACCACTTTCCCACTGTCTCAATGTCGTTGTGAAATCTTCCATCACTTTCACACTGTACTAATGTCCTGGTGAAACCTTACACCACTTTCCCACTGTCTCACTGTCGTTGTGAAATCTTCCACCACTTTCCCACTGCCCCAATATCCTCGTGCAACCTTTCACCACGTTCCCACTGTCCCACTATCATGGTGAAACCGTTCACCACTTTCCCACTGTCCTGTTGAGATGTTCCACCACTTTCCCACTGTGCCAATATCCTGGTGAAACCTTTCACTACGTTTTCACTATTCCAATATCCTGGTGAAACCGTTCACCACTTTCCCACTGTACCAATGTCCTGGTTAAACTTCCACCACTTCCGCACTGTCCTGGTCAAATCTTCCACCACTTTCCAACTGTCCCACTGTCTTTTAGAAACCTTCCACCACTTTCCCACTGTCCGAATGTCCGGGTGAAATATTCCACCACGTTACGAGAGACCCGATGACCTGGTGAAACCTTTCACAAAATTCACATTGCCTTAATTTCCTGATTAAACTTTCCACCACATTTCCAATGTCCCACTATCCTGGTGAAACCTTTCACTACTTACAGACTGTACCAATGTCCTGGGTAAATCTTCGACCACTTTCCCACTGCCTTGGTGAAATCTTCCACCACTTTCCCATTGTCCACATATCCTGGTGAAACCTTTCGCCACGTCTTCATTATTCCAATATCCTGGTGAAATTTTCCACCACTTCCCCATTGTCATGGTGAAACTTATCCCCAATTCGCCACTGTCACAATAACCTGGTGAAACTTTTCACCACGTTTCTACTCTCCCAATATACCGGTGCAACATTCCGCCACTTCTCCACTTTCCTGCTGAAATCTTCCACCCCTTTCCCACTGCTCAAATATCTTCGTGAAACCTTCCACCACTTTCCCACTGTCCCAAATTCCTGGTGAAACCTTTCACCACGTTTTCACTATTCCAATATCCTGGTGAAACCGTTCACCACTTTCCCGCTGTCCTGGTGAAATGTTCCACCACTTTCCCACTGTACCAATGTCCTGGTTAAACTTCCACCACTTCCCCACTCTCCTGGTCAAATCTTCCACCACTTTTCAACTGTCCCAGTGTCCTGTTGAAACCTTCCATCACTTTTCAACTGTCCCAATATCCTGGTGAAACCTTTCCCCACTTTCAGACTGTCCCACAATCCTGGTGAAACGTTTCACCATGTTGCAACTCTCCAAATATCCTCGTGCAACCTTACACCACTTTTCCACTGTACCAATGTCCTGTTTAAAACTTCCACCACTTTCACACTGTCCTGGTGAAATCTTCCAGCACTTTCCCACTGTCCCAATATGTTGGTAAAACCTCTCACAACGTTTTCAATATTCAAATATAATGGTGAAATTTTCCACCACTTCCCCACTGTCCTGGTGAAATCTTCCAACCAATTTCCCACTGTCCCAATATCCTGCTGAAAACTTCCACAAAAATCCCATTGTCTTTAATATCCTGATTAAATCTTCCACCACTTTTCCACTGTCCCACTGTCCCGTTGAAACCTTCCACCAAATTCCAACTGTACAAATGTCCTGGAGAAAACTTCCACCATTTTCCCCATGTCTAGGTGCAATTTTTCACTAGTTTCCAACTGTCTCAATATACTGGTGAAAACTTTCACTAGCTTCCCACTGACCCAATGATCTTGTGAATCCTTCAACCACTTTCGCACTGACCAACAGCACTGGTAAAACCTTCCATCAATTTCCCACTGGCCCAAAGTCCTTGTCAAAACTTCCAACACTTTTCCACTGTGCTAATGTCCTGGTGAAAACTTCAATCACCTTTCCACTGTGCCAATACAATGGTGAAACATTTCACCACGTTCCCACTCCACTGTCCCAATGTCCTAGTGGAACTTTCCACCAATTCCTCATTATCCCAATATCTTGGTTCAACCTTACACCACATTCCCGCGGTTCCCATGTCGTTGTAAAACGTTCCTCCACTTTCCAACAGTACCAATGTCCTGGTTAAACCTTCCACCACTTTCCCACGGTCCTAGTGAAATCGTCCACCACTTTCCCACAGTACCAATGACCTGGTTATACTTCCACCACTTCCGCACTCTCCTGGTAAAATCATCCACCACTTTCCAACTCTCCCAATATCCTGGTGAAAACTTTCACTAACTTACCACTGACCCAATGACCTTGTGAATCCTTCCATCACTTTCGAACTGACCAACAGCACTGGTAAAACCTTCCATCAATTTCCCAATGGCCCAAAGTCCTTGTCAAAACTTCCAACACTTTACTACTGTGCTAATGACCTGGTGAAAACTTCAATCACCTTTCCACTGTGCCAATACAATGGTGAAACATTTCACCACGTTCCCACTCCACTGTCGCAATGTCCTAGTGGAACTTTCGACCAATTCCCCATTGTCCCAATATCTTGGTTCAACCTTACACCACATTCACGCTGTCGCCATATAGTTGTAAAACGTTCCTCCACTTTCCCACAGTACCA
This sequence comes from Narcine bancroftii, assembly GCF_036971445.1. Taxonomy (NCBI): domain Eukaryota; kingdom Metazoa; phylum Chordata; class Chondrichthyes; order Torpediniformes; family Narcinidae; genus Narcine; species Narcine bancroftii. The sequence continues at coordinate 202,834,027 of NC_091470.1, forward strand.
ATGTCCTGGTTAAACCTTCCACCATATTCCCACGGTCCTAGTGAAATCGTCCACCACTTTCCCACTCTCCCAATATCCTGGTGAAATCTTTCACCACGTTCGCACTGTCCCAATGTCATGGCGAATACCTCCACCACATTCCCACGGTTCCATTGCCCTGATAAAACCTTACATCATCTTCCTACTGTCCAAATGTCTTCGTGAAACCTTCCAGCTCCTTCTCACTGTACCAATGTCCTGGTCAAACCATTCACCAATTTCCCACTAGCCAGGAGAAACTTTCCACCACATCTCCACTTGTCCTTGTGAAATTTTCCACCACCTTAGCACTCTCCGAATATTGAAGGAAAACCTATCAACAGATTCCCACAGTCCACATGTCATGGCTAAACCTTCCACCACTATTCCACTGTCCTGATTAAATCTTCCACCACTTTCCCACTGTCCCAATATCTTGGTGAAACCTTCGCCTACTTTCCCACTGTCCCACTATCCTGTTGAAACCTTTCACCACGTTCCAACTATCCCAAAATCAATGTGTAACCTTACACCATATTTCCACTGTCCCCATATCCTGGTGAAACCTTCCCCCACTAACCCACTGTCCCAGTAACCTGGTGAAACTTTTCACTACGTTTCTACTGTGCCAATATCCTGTTGCATCTTTCCGCCACGTCTCCACCCTCCTGGTCAAATCGTACACCACTTTCCCACTGCCCCAATATCATCGCGAAACACTTCACCACGTTCCCACTGTCCCAATATCATGGTGAAACCTTTCCCCACTTGCAAACAGTCCCACAATAATGTTGAATGCTTTCAGCACGTTGCAACTCTTCAAATATCCTCGTGAAACCTTGCACCACTTTCCAACTGTACCAATATCCTGGTGCAAACTTCCCCCACTTTCCCATTGTCCCAATATCCTGGTGAAATTTTCCACCACTTCCTCACTGTCCTGGTGAAACTTATCCCCAATTCGCCACTGTCCCAATAACCTGGTGAAACCTTTCACTACGTTTTCACTATTCCAATATCCTGGTGAAACCGTTCACCACTTTCCCACTGTACCAATCTCCTGGGTAAACTTCCACCACTTCCGCACTCTCCTAGTCAAATCTTCCCCCACTTTCCCACTGTACCAATATCCTGGTGCAAACTTCCCCCAATTTCCCACTATCCCACTCTCTTGGTGAAACCTTTCACCACGTTTCAAATGTCCCAATATCCTCGTGAAACTTTACACCACTTTCCCACTGTCTCAATGTCGTTGTGAAATCTTCCATCACTTTCACACTGTACTAATGTCCTGGTGAAACCTTACACCACTTTCCCACTGTCTCACTGTCGTTGTGAAATCTTCCACCACTTTCCCACTGCCCCAATATCCTCGTGCAACCTTTAACCACGTTCCCACTGTCCCACTATCATGGTGAAACCGTTCACCACTTTCCCACTGTCCTGTTGAGATGTTCCACCACTTTCCTACTGTGCCAATATCCTGGTGAAACCTTTCACTACGTTTTCACTATTCCAATATCCTGGTGAAACCGTTCACCACTTTCCCACTGTACCAATGTCCTGGTTAAACTTCCACCACTTCCGCACTGTCCTGGTCAAATCTTCCACCACTTTCCAACTGTCCCAATGTCTTTTAGAAACCTTCCACCATTTTCCCACTGTCCGAATGTCCGGGTGAAATATTCCACCACGTTACGAGAGTCCCGATGACCTGGTGAAACCTTTCACAAAATTCACATTGCCTTAATTTCCTGATTAAACTTTCCACCACATTTCCAATGTCCCACTATCCTGGTGAAACCTTTCACCACGTTGCAACTCTCCAAATATCCTCGTGAAACCTTACACTACTTACAGACTGTACCAATGTCCTGGGTAAATCTTCGACCACTTTCCCACTGCCTTGGTGAAATCTTCCACCACTTTCCCATTGTCCACATATCATGGTGAAACCTTTCACCACGTCTTCATTATTCCAATATCCTGGTGAAATTTTCCACCACTTCCCCATTGTCATGGTGAAACTTATCCCCAATTCGCCACTGTCACAATAACCTGGTGAAACTTTTCACCACGTTTCTACTCTCCCAATAAACCGGTGCAACATTCCGCCACTTCTCCACTTTCCTGCTCAAATCTTCCACCCCTTTCCCACTGCCCAAATATCTTCCTGAAACCTTCCACCACTTTCCCACTGTCCCAAATTCCTGGTGAAACCTTTCACCACGTTTTCACTATTCCAATATCCTGGTGAAACCGTTCACCACTTTCCCGCTGTCCTGGTGAAATGTTCCATCACTTTCCCACTGTACCAATGTCCTGGTTAAACTTCCACCACTTCCCCACTCTCCTGGTCAAATCTTCCACCACATTTCAACTGTCCCAGTGTCCTGTTGAAACCTTCCATCACTTTTCAACTGTCCCAATATCCTGGTGAAACCTTTCCCCACATTCAGACTGTCCCACAATCCTGGTGAAACGTTTCACCATGTTGCAACTCTCCAAATATCCTCGTGCAACCTTACACCACTTTTCCACTGTACCAATATCCTGGTTAAAACTTCCACCACTTTCACACTGTCCTGGTGAAATCTTCCAACCAATTTCCCACTGTCCCAATATCCTGCTGAAAACTTCCACAAAATTCCCATTGTCTTTAATATCCTGATTAAATCTTCCACCACTTTTCCACTGTCCCACTGTCCCGTTGAAACCTTCCACCACATTCCAACTGTCCAAATGTCCTGGAGAAACCTTCCACCATTTTCCCCATCTCCAGGTGCAATTTTTCACTAGTTTCCAACTGTCTGAATATCGTGGTGGTACCTTACATCACTTTCCGACTGTCCCAATACCATTGTAAATCCTGTCACCTCGTTCCAACTGTCTCAATATCCTGGTGAAAACTTTCACTAGCTTCCCACTGACCCAATGACCTTGTGAATCCTTCAACCACTTTCGCACTGACCAACAGCACTGGTAAAACCTTCCATCAATTTCCCACTGGCCCAAAGTCCTTGTCAAAACTTCCAACACTTTTCCACTCTGCTAATGTCCTGGTGAAAACTTCAATCACCTTTCCACTGTGCCAATACAATGGTGAAACATTTCACCACGTTCCCACTCCACTGTTCCAATGTCCTAGTGGAACTTTCGACCAATTCCCCATTGTCCCAATATCTTGGTTCAACCTTACACCACATTCCCGCTCTCCCCATGTCGTTGTAAAACGTTCCTCCACTTTCCCACAGTACCAATGTCCTGGTTAAACCTTCCACCACTTTCCCACGGTCCTAGTGAAATCGTCCACCACTTTCCCACTGTCTCACTGTCGTTGTGAAATCTTCCACCACTTTCCCACTGTCCCAATATCCTGGTGAAACTTTCCCCCACTACCCCACTGTCCCAATATCCAGGTGTAAACTTACACCATATTTCCACTGTCCCAATATCCAGGTGAAACTTTCCCCCACTACCCCACTGTCCCAATAACCTGGTGAAACTTTTGACTACGTTTCTACTGTCCCAATATCCTGGTGCATCTTTCCGCTAAGTCACCACCCTCCTGATGAAATCGTACAACACTTTCCCACTGCCCCAACATATTCGCGAAACACTTCACCACGTTCCCAGTGTCCCAATATCCTGGTGCAAACTTCCCCCACTTTCCCACTATCCCACTAACTTGGTGAAACCTTTCACCACGTTTCAAATGTCCCAATATCCTCGTGAAACCTTACACCACTTTCCCACTGTCTCAATGTCGTTGTGAAATCTTCCATCGCTTTCACACTGTACTAATGTCCTGGTGAAACCTTACACCACTTTCCCACAGTCTCACCGTCGTTGTGAAATCTTCCACCACTTTCCCACTGCCCCAATATCCTCGTGCAACCTTTAACCACGTTCCCACTGTACCACTATCATGGTGAAACCGTTCACCACTTTCCCACTGACCTGTTGAGATGTTCAACCACTTTCCCACTGTCCCAATATCCTGGTGAAACCTTTCACTACGTTTTCACTATTCCAATATCCTGGTGAAACCTTTCACCACTTTCCCACTGTACCAATCTCCTGGTTAAACTTCCACCACTTCCGCACTCTCCTGGTCAAATCTTCCACCACTTTCCAACTCTCCCAATATCCTGTTGAAAACTTTCACTAGCTTCCCACTGACCCAATGACCTTGTGAACCCTTCCAACACTTTCGAACTGACCAACAGCACTGGTAGAACCTTCCATCAATTTCCCACTGGCCCAAAGTCCTTGTCAAAACTTCCAACACTTTTCCACTGTGCTAATGTCCTGGTGAAAACTTCAATCACCTTTCCACTGTGCCAATACAATGGTGAAACATTTCACCACGTTCCCACTCCACTGTCCCAATGTCCTAGTGGAACTTTCGACCAATTCCCCATTGTCCCAATATCTTGGTTCAACCTTACACCACATTCCCGCTGTCCCCATGTCGTTGTAAAACGTTCCTCCATTTTCCCACAGTACCAATGTCCTGGTTAAACCTTCCACCACTTTCCCACGGTCCTAGTGAAATCGTCCACCACTTTCCCACTGTCCCAATATCCTGGTGAAATCTTTCACCACGTTCGCACCGTCCCAATGTCACGGCGAATACCTCCACCACATTCCCACGGTCCCATTGCCCTGATAAAACCTTAAATCATCTTCCCACTGTCCAAATGTCTTTGTGAAACATTCCAGCTCCTTCCCACTGTACCAATGTCCTGGTAAAACCATTAACCAATTTCGCACTAGCAGGGATAAACTTTCCTCCACATCTCCACTGTCCTTGTGAAATTTTCCACCATCTTCACAATCTCCGAATATTCAAGGAAAACCTATCAACAGATTACCACAGTCCACATGTCATGGCTAAACCTTCCACCACTATTCCACTGTCCTGATTAAATCTTCCACCACTTTCCCACTGTCCCAATATCTTGGTGAAACCTTCCCCCACTTTCCCACTGTCCCACTATCCTGTTGAAACCTTTCACCACGTTCCAACTGTCCCAATATCCAGGTGTAACCTTACACCATATTTCCACTATCCCAATATCCTGGTGAAACCTTCCCCCACTACCCCACTGTCCCAATAACCTGGTGAAACTTTTCACTACGTTTCTACTGTCCCAATATCCTGTTGCATCTTTCCGCCACGTCTCCACCCTCCTGGTCAAATCGTACACCACTTTCCCACTGCCCCAATATCATCGCGAAACACTTCACCATGTTCCCACTGTCCCAATATCCTGGTGAAACCGTTCACCGCTTTCCAACTGTCCTGGTGATATGTTCCACCACTTTCCCACTGTCCCAAGATCCTGGTGAAACCTTTCCCTACTTGCAAACAGTCCCACAATCCTGTGGAAAGCTTTCAGCACGTTGCAACCCTTCAAATATTCTCGTGAAACCTTGCACCACTTTCCCACTGGACCAAAGTCCTGGTTAAACTTCCACCACTGACCCATTCACCTGGCAAAATCTTCCACCACTTACCAACTGTCCCAATGTCCTGTTGAAACCTTCCACCACTTTTCCACTGTCCGAATGTAAAGGTGAAATATTCCACCACGTTACGAGAGTCCCCATGACCCGGTGAAACCTTTCACAATATTCACATTGTCCCAATATCCTGGTTAAATCTACCACCACTTCCTCACTGTCCTGGTGAAACGTATCCCCAATTCGCCACTGTCCCAATAACCTGGTGAAACCTTTCACTAGGTTTTCACTATTCCAATATCCTGGTGAAACCGTTCACCACTTTCCCACTGTACCAATCTCCTGGTTAAACTTCCACCACATCCGCACTCTCCAGGTCAAATCTTCCACCACTTTCCAACTCTCCCAATATCCTGGTGAAAACTTTCACTAGCTTACCACTGACCCAATGACCTTGTGAATCCTTCCATCACTTTTGAACTGACCAACAGCACTGGTAAAACCTTCCATCAATTTCCCAATGGCCCAAAGTCCTTCTCAAAACTTCCAACACTTTTCCACTGTGCTACTGTCCTGGTGAAAACTTCAATCACCTTTCCACTGTGCCAATACAATGGTGAAACATTTCACCACGTTCCCACTACACTGTCCCAATGTCCTCGTGGAACTTTCGACCAATTCCCCATTGTCCCAATATCTTGGTTCAACCTTACACCACATTCCCGCTGTCCCCATGTCGTTGTAAAACGTTCCTCCACTTTCCCACAGTACCAATGTCCTGGTTAAACCTTCCACCACTTTCCCACGGTCCTAGTGAAATCGTCCACCACTTTCCCACTTTCCCAATTTCCTGGTGAAATCTTTCACCACGTTCGCACCGTCCCAATGTCATGGCGAATACCTCCACCACATTCCCACGGTCCCATTGCCCTGATAAAACCTTACATCATCTTCCTACTGTCCAAATGTCTTCGTGAAACCTTCCAGCTCCTTCCCACTGTACCAATGTCCTCGTCAAACCATTCACCAATTTCCCACTAGCCAGAAGAAACTTTCCACCACATCTCCACTGTCCTTGTAAAATTTTACACCACCTTCCCACTCTCCGAATATTCAAGGAAAACCTATCAACAGATTCCCACAGTCCACATGTCATGGCTAAACCTTCCACCTCTATTCCACTGTCCTGAATAAATCTTCCACCACTTTCCCACTGTCCCAATATCTTGGTGAAACCTTCCCCCACTTTCCCACTGTCCCACTATCCTGTTGAAACCTTTCACCACGTTCCAACTATCCCAATATCCAGGTGTAACCTTACACCATATTTCCACTGTCCCAATATCCTAGTGAAACTTTCCCCCACTACCCCACTGTCCCAATAACCTGGTGAAACCTTTCACTACGTTTCTACTGTCCCAATATCCTGGTGCGTCTTTACGCCACGTCTCCACCCTCCTGGTCAAATCGTACACCACTTTCCCACTGCCCCAATATCATCGCGAAACACTTCACCACGTTCCCACTGTCCCAATATCCTGGTGAAACCTTTCACCACTTTCCAGCTCTACAGGTGATATGTTCCCCCACTGTCCCACTGGACCAATGTCCTGGTTAAACTTCCACCACTGACCCACTCACCTGGCCAAATCTTCCACCACTTACCAACTGTCCCAATGTCCTGTTGAAACCTTCCACCACTTTTCCACTGTCTGAATGTCCAGGTGAAATGTTCCACCACGTTACGAGAGTCCCCATGACCTGGTGAAACCCTTCACAATATTCACATTGTCCCAATATCCTGGTTAAATCTACCACCACTTCCCCACTGTCCTGTTGAAACTTATCATCAATTCGCCACTGTCCCAATATCCTGGTGAAACCGTTCACCACTTTCCCACTGTACCAATCTCCTGGTGCAACATTCCGCCATTTCTCCACTCTCCTAGTCAAATCTTCCCCCACTTTCCCACTGTCCCAATATCCTGGTGCACACTTCCCCCACTTTCCCACTATCCCACTATCTTGGTGAAACCTTTCACCACGTTTCAAATATCCCAATATCCTCGTGAAACCTTACACCACTTTCCCACTGTCTCACTGTCGTTGTGAAATCTTCCACCACTTTCCCACTGCCCCAATATCCTAGTGCAACCTTTCACCACGTTCCCACTGTCCCACTATCATGGTGAAACCGTTCACCACTTTCCCACTGTCCTGTTGAGATGTTCCACCACTTTCCCACTGTGCCAATATCCTGGTGAAACCTTTCACTACGTTTTCACTATTCCAATATCCTCGTGCAACCTTACACCACTTTTCCACAGTACCAATATCCTGGTTAAAACTTCCACCACTTTCACACTGTCCTGGTGAAATCTTCCAGCACTTTCCCACTGTCCCAATATGCTGGTAAAACCTCTCACAACGTTTTCAATATTCAAATATAATGGTGAAATTTTCCACCACTTCCCCACTGTCCTGCTGAAATCTTCCAACCAATTTCCCACTGTCCTAATATCCTGCTGAAAACTTCCACAAAATTCCCATTGTCTTTAATATCCTGATTAAATCTTCCACCACTTTTCCAGTCCCACTGTCCCGTTGAAACCTTCCACCACATTCCAACTGTCCAAATTCCTGGAGAAACCTTCCACCATTTTCCCCATGTCCAGGTGCAATTTTTCACTAGTTTCCAACTGTCTGAATATCCTGGTGGTACCTTACACCACTTTCCGACTGTCCCAATACCATTGTAAATCCTGTCACCACGTTCCAACTGTCTCAATATCCTGGTGAAAACTTTCACTAGCTTCCCACTGACCCAATGACCTTGTGAATCCTTCAACCACTTTCGCACTGACCAACAGCACTGGTAAAACCTTCCATCAATTTCCCACTGGCCCAAAGTCCTTGTCAAAACTTCCAACACTTTTCCACTCTGCTAATGTCCTGGTGAAAACTTCAATCACCTTTCCACTGTGCCAATACAATAGTGAAACATTTCACCACGTTCCCACTCCACTGTCCCAATGTCCTAGTGGAACTTTCGACCAATTCCCCATTGTCCCAATATCTTGCTTCAACCTTACACCACATTCCCGCTGTCCCCATGTCGTTGTAAAACGTTCCTCCACTTTCCCACAGTACCAATGACCTGGTTAAACCTTCCACCACTTTCCCACGGTCCTAGTGAAATCGTCCACCACTTTCCCACTGTCTCACTGTCGTTGTGAAATCTTCCACCACTTTCCCACTGCCCCAATATCCTCGTGAAATCTTCCCCCACTTTCCCACTGTCCCACTATCCTGGTGAAACCTTTCACCACGTTCCAACTGTCCCAATATCCAGGTGTAACCTTACACCATATTTTCACTGTCCCAATATCCTGGTGAAACTTTCCCCCCACTACCCCACTGTCCCAATATCCAGGTGTAAACTTACACCATATTTCCACTGTCCCAATATCCTGGTGAAACTTTCCCCCACTACCCCACTGTCCCAATAACCTGGTGAAACTTTTCACTACGTTTCTACTGTCCCAATATCCTGGTGCATCTTTCCGCCACGTCACCACCCTCCTGATGAAATCGTACACCACTTTCCCACTGCCCCAACATATTCGCGAAACACTACACCACGTTCCCAGTGTCCCAATATCCTGGTGCAAACTTCCCCCACTTTCCCACTATCCCACTAACTTGGTGAAACCTTTCACCACGTTTCAAATGTCCCAATATCCTCGTGAAACCTTACACCACTTTCCCACTGTCTCAATGTCGTTGTGAAATCTTCCATCACTTTCACACTGTACTAATGTCCTGGTGAAACCTTACACCACTTTCCACAGTCTCACTGTCGTTGTGAAATCTTCCACCACTTTCCCACTGCCCCAATATCCTCGTGCAACCTTTAACCACGTTCCCACTGTACCACTATCATGGTGAAACCGTTCACCACTTTCCCACTGTCCTGTTGAGATGTTCAACCACTTTCCCACTGTCCCAATATCCTGGTGAAACCTTTCACTACGTTTTCACTATTCCAATATCCTGGTGAAACCTTTCACCACTTTCCCACTGTACCAATCTCCTGGTTAAACTTCCACCACTTCCGCACTGTCCTGGTCAAATCTTCCACCACTTTCCAACTCTCCCAATATCCTGGTGAAAATTTTCACTAGCTTACCACTGACCCAATGACCTTGTGAACCCTTCCAACACTTTCGAACTGACCAACAGCACTGGTAAAACCTTCCATCAATTTCCCACTGGCCCAAAGTCCTTGTCAAAACTTCCAACACTTTTCCACTGTGCTAATGCCCTGGTGAAAACTTCAATCACCTTTCCACTGTGCCAATACAATGGTGAAACATTTCACCACGTTCCCACTACACTATCCCAATGTCCTAGTGGAACTTTCGACCAATTCCCCATTGTCCCAATATCTTGGTTCAACCTTACACCACATTCCCGCTGTCCCCATGTCGTTGTAAAACGTTCCTCCACTTTCCCACAGTACCAATGTCCTGGTTAAACCTTCCACCACTTTCCCACGGTCCTAGTGAAATCGTCCACCACTTTCCCACTGTCCCAATATCCTGGTGAAATCTTTCACCACGTTCGCACCGTCCCAATGTCATGGCGAATACCTCAACCACATTCCCACGGTCCCATTGCCCTGATAAAACCTTAAATCATCTTCCCACTGTCCAAATGTCTTTGTGAAACATTCCAGCTCCTTCCCACTGTACCAATGTCCTGGTCAAACCATTAACCAATTTCGCACTAGCCAGGATAAACTTTCCTCCACATCTCCACTGTCCTTGTGAAATTTTCCACCATCTTCCCAATCTCCGAATATTCAAGGAAAACCTATCAACAGATTACCACAGTCCACAAGTCATGGCTAAACCTTCCACCACTATTCCACTGTCCTGATTAAATCTTCCACCACTTTCCCACTGTCCCAATATCTTGGTGAAACCTTCCCCCACTTTCCCACTGTCCCACTATCCTGTTGAAACCTTTCACCACGTTCCAACTGTCCCAATATCCAGGTGTAACCTTACACCATATTTCCACTATCCCAATATCCTGGTGAAACTTTCCCCCACTACCCCACTGTCCCAATAACCTGGTGAAACTTTTCACTACGTTTCTACTCTCCCAATATCCTGGTGCATCTTTCCGCCACGTCTCCACCCTCCTGGTCAAATCGTACACCACTTTCCAACTTCCCCAATATCATCGCGAAACACTTCACCATGTTCCCACTGTCCCAATATCCTGGTGAAACCGTTCACCGCTTTCCAACTGTCCTGGTGATATGTTCCACCACTTTCCCACTGTCCCAAGATCCTGGTGAAACCTTTCCCCACTTGCAAACAGTCCCACAATCCTGTGGAAAGCTTTCAGCACGTGGCAACCCTTCAAATATTCTCGTGAAATCTTGCACCACTTTCCCACTGGACCAAAGTCCTGGTTAAACTTCCACCACTGACCCATTCACCTGGCAAAATCTTCCACCACTTACCAACTGTCCCAATGTCCTGTTGAAACCTTCCACCACTTTTCCACTGTCCGAATGTAAAGGTGAAATATTCCACCACGTTACGAGAGTCCCCATGACCCGGTGAAACCTTTCACAATATTCACATTGTCCCAATATCCTGGTTAAATCTACCACCACTTCCTCACTGTCCTGGTGAAACGTATCCCCAATTCGCCACTGTCCCAATAACCTGGTGAAACCTTTCACTAGGTTTTCACTATTACAATATCCTGGTGAAACCGTTCACCACTTTCCCACTGTACCAATCTCCTGGTTAAACGTCCACCACTTCCGCACTCTCCTGGTCAAATCTTCCACCATTTTCCAACTCTCCCAATATCCTGGTGAAAACTTTCACTAGCTTACCACTGACCCAATGACATTGTGAATCCTTCCATCACTTTTGAACTGACCAACAGCACTGGTAAAACCTTCCATCAATTTCCCAATGGCCCAAAGTCCTTCTCAAAACTTCCAACACTTTACTACTGTGCTAATGTCCTGGTGAAAACTTCAATCACCTTTCCACTGTGCCAATACAATGGTGAAACATTTCACCACGTTCCCACTCCACTGTCCCAATGTACTAGTGGAACTTTCGATCAATTCCCAATTGTCACAATATCTTGGTTCCACCTTACACCACATTCCCGCTGTCCCCATGTCGTTGTAAAACGTTGCTCTACTTTCCCACAGTACCAATGTCCTGGTTAAACCTTCCACCACTTTCCCACGGTCCTAGTGAAATCGTCCACCACTTTCCCACTTTCCCAATATCCTGGTGAAATCTTTCACCACGTTCGCACCGTCCCAATGTCATGGCGAATACCTCCACCACATTCCCACGGTCCCATTGCCCTGATAAAACCTTACATCATCTTCCTACTGTCCAAATGTCTTCGTGAAACCTTCCAGCTCCTTCCCACTGTACCAATGTCCTGGTCAAACCATTCACCAATTTCCCACTAGCCAGGAGAAACTTTCCACCAAATCTCCACTGTCCTTGTGAAATTTTCCACCACCTTCCCACTCTCCGAATATTCAAGGAAAACCTATCAACAGATTCCCACAGTCCACATGTCATGGCTAAACCTTCCACCACTATTCCACTGTCCTGAATAAATCCTCCACCACTTTCCTACTGTCCCAATATCTTGGTGAAACCTTCCCCCACTTTCCCACTGTCCCACTATCCTGTTGAAACCTTTCACCACGTTCCAACTGTCCCAATATCCAGGTGTAACCTTACACCATATTTCCACTGTCCCAATATCCTAGTGAAACTTTCCCCCACTAACCCACTGTCCCAATAACCTGGTGAAACCTTTCACTACGTTTCTACTGTCCCAATATCCTGGTGCGTCTTTACGCCACGTCTCCACCCTCCTGGTCAAATCGTACACCACTTTCCCACTGCCCCAATATCATCGCAAAACACTTCACCACGTTCCCACTGTCCCAATATCCTGGTGAAACCTTTCACCACTTTCCAGCTCTACAGGTGATATGTTCCCCTACTTTCCCACTGTCCCAATATCCTGGTGCAAACTTCCCCCACTTTCCCACTATCCCACTATCTTGGTGAAACCTTTCACCACGTTTCAAATATCCCAATATCCTCGTGAAACCTTACACCACTTTCCCACTGTCTCACTGTCGTTGTGAAATCTTCCACCACTTTCCCACTGCCCCAATATCCTCGTGCAACCTTTCACCACGTTCCCACTGTCCCACTATCATGGTGAAACCGTTCACCACTTTCCCACTGTCCTGTTGAGATGTTCCACCACTTTCCCACTGTGCCAATATCCTGGTGAAACCTTTCACTACGTTTTCACTATTCCAATATCCTGGTGAAACCGTTCACCACTTTCCCACTGTACCAATGTCCTGGTTAAACTTCCACCACTTCCGCACTTTCCTGGTCAAATCTTCCACAACTTTCCAACTGTCCCAATGTCTTTTAGAAACCTTCCACCACTTTCCCACTGTCCGAATGTTCGGGTGAAATATTCCACCACGGTACGAGAGTCACGATGACCTGGTGAAACCTTTCACAAAATTCACATTGCCTTAATGTCCTGATTAAACTTTCCACCATATTTCCACTGTCCCACTATCCTGGTGAAACCTTTCACCACGTTGCAACTCTCCAAATATCCTCGTGAAACCTTACACCACTTACAGACTGTACCAATGTCCTGGGCAAATCTTCGACCACTTTCCCACTGTCTTGGTGAAATCTTCCACCACTTTCCCATTGTCCACATATCCTGGTGAAACCTTTCACCACGTCTTCATTATTCCAATATCCTGGTGAAATTTTCCACCACTTCCCTATTGTCATGGTGAAACTTATGCCAAATTCGCCACTGTCACAATAACCTGGTCAAACTTTTCACCACGGTTCTACTCTCCCAATATACCGGTGCTACATTCCGCCACTTTTCCACTTTCCTGCTCAAATCTTCCACCCCTTTCCCACTGCCCAAATATCTTCGTGAAACCTTCCACCACTTTCCCACTGTCCCAATATACTGTTGAAAACTTTCACTAGCTTCCCACTGACCCAATGACCTTGTGAATCCTTCCAACACTTTCGAACTGACCAACAGCACTGGCAAAACCTTCCATCAATTTCCCACTGGCCCAAAGTCCTTCTCAAAACTTCCAACAATTTACCACTGTGCTAATGTCCTGGTGAAAACTTCAATCACCTTTCCACTGTGCCAATACAATGGTGAAACATTTCACCACGTTCCCACTCCACTGTCCCAATGTCCTAGTGGAACTTTCGACCAATTCCCCATTGTCCCAATATCTTGGTTCAACCTTACACCACATTCCCGCTGTCCCCATGTCGTTGTAAAACGTTCCTCCACTTTCCCACATTACCAATGTCCTGGTTAAACCTTCGACCAATTTTCCACGGTCCTAGTGAAATCGTCCACCACTTTCCCACTGTCTCAATATCCTGGTGAAATATTTCACCACGTTCGCACCGTCCCAATGTCATGGCGAATACCTCCACCACATCCCCTCGGTCCCATTGCCCTGATAAAACCTTACATCATCTTCCCACTGTCCAAATGTCTTCGTGAAACCTTCCAGCTCCTTCCCACTGTACCAATGTCCTGGTCAAACCATTCACCAATTTCCCACTAGCCAGGAGAAACTTTCCACCACATCTCCACTGTCCTTCTGAAATTTTCCACCACCTTCCCAATCTCCGAATCTTCAAGGAAAAGCTATCAACAGATTCCCACAGTCCACATGTCATGGCTAAACCTTCCACCACTATTCCACTGTCCTGATTAAATCTTCCACCACTTTCCCACTGTCCCAATATCTTGGTGAAACCTTCGCCCACTTTCCCACTGTCCCACTATCCTGTTGAAAACCTTTCACCACGTTCCAACTATCCCAATATCCAGGTGTAACCTTACACCATATTTCCACTGCCCAATATCCTGGTGAAACTTTCGCCCACTACCCCACTGTCCCAATAACCTGGTGAAACGTTTCACTACGTTTCTACTGTCCCAATATCCTGGTGCATCTTTCCGCCACGTCTCCCCCTCCTGGTCAAATCGTACACCACTTTCCCACTGCCCCAATATCATCGCGAAACACTTCACCACGTTCCCACTGTCCCAATGTCCTGGTGAAACCTTTCCCCACTTGCAAACAGTCCCATAATCCTGTCGAAAGCTTTCAGCACGTTGCAACTCTTCAAATATCCTCGTGAAACCTTACACCACTTACAGACTGTACCAATGTCCTGGGTAAATCTTCGACCACTTTCCCACTGTCTTGGTGAAATCTTCCACCACTTTCCCATTGTCCAAATATCTTGGTGAAACCTTTTACCACGTCTTCATTATTCCAATATCCTGGTGAAATTTTCCACCACTTCCCCATTGTCATGGTGAAACTTATCCCCAAATCGCCACTGTCACAATAACCTGGTGAAACTTTTCACCACGTTTCTACTCTCCCAATATACCGGTGCAACATTCCGCCACTTCTCCACTTTCCTGCTCAAATCTTCCACCTCTTTCCCACTGCCAAAATTCCTGGTGAAACCTTTCACCACGTTTTCACTATTCCAATATCCTGGTGAAACCGTTCACCACTTTCCCGCTGTCCTGGTGAAATGTTCCACCACTTTCCCACTGTACCAATGTCCTGGTTAAACTTTCACCACTTCACCACTCTCCTGGTCAAATCTTCCACCACTTTTCAACTGTCCCAGTGTCCTGTTGAAACCTTCCATCACTTTTCAAATGTCCCAATATCCTGGTGAAACCTTTCCCCACTTTCAGACTGTCCCACAATCCTGGTGAAACGTTTCACCATGTTGAAACTCTCCAAATAATCTCGTGCAACCTTACACCACTTTTCCACTGTACCAATGTCCTGGTTAAAACTTCCACCACTTTAACACTGTCCTGGTGAAATCTTCCACCACTTCCCCACTCTCCCAATATGCTGGTAAAACCTCTCACAACGTTTTCAACATTCAAATATAATGGTGAAATTTTCCACCACTTCCCCACTGTCCTGGTGAAATCTTCCAACCAATTTCCCACTGTCCCAATATCCTGCTGAAAACTTCCACAACATTCCTATTGTCTTTAATATCCTGATTAAATCTTCCATCACTTTTCCACTGTCCAACTGTCCCGTTGAAACCTTCCACCACATTCCAACTGTCCAAATGTCCTGGAGAAACCTTCCACCACTTTCCCCATGTCCAGGTGCAATTTTTCACTACTTTCCAACTGTCTGAATATCCTTGTGGTACCTTACACCACTTTCCAACTGTCCCAATTCCATTGTAAATCCTGTCACCACGTTCCAACTGTCTCAATATCCTTGTGAAAACTTTCACTAGCTTCCCACTGACCCAATGAGCTTGTGAATCCTTCAACCACTTTCGCACTGACCAACAGCACTGGTAAAACCTTCCATCAATTTCCCACTTGCCCAAAGTCCTTGTCAAACCTTCCAACACTTTTCCACTGTGCTAATGTACTAATGAAAACTTCAATCACCTTTCCACTGTGCCAATACAATGGTGAAACATTTCACAACGTTCCCACTCCACTGTCCCAATGTCCTAGTGGAACTTTCGACCAATTCCCCATTGTCCCAATATCTTGGTTCAACCTTACACCACATTCCCGCTGTCCCCATGTCGTTGTAAAACGTTCCTCCACTTTCCCACAGTACCAATGTCCTGGTTAAACCTTCCACCACTTTCCCACGGTCCTAGTGAAATCGTCCACCACTTTCCCACTGTCTCACTTTCGTTGTGAAATCTTCCACCACTTTCCCACTGCCCCATATCCTCGTGAAATCTTCCCCAACTTTCCCACTGTCCCACTATACTGGTGAAACCTTTCACCACGTTCCAACTGTCCCAATATCCAGGTGTAACCTTACACCTTATTTCCACTGTCCCTATATCCTGGTGAAACTTTCCCCCACTACCCCACTGTCCCAATAACCTGGTGAAACTTTTCACTATGTTTCTACTGTCCCAATATCCTGGTGCATCTTTCCGCCACGTCTCCACCCTCCTGATCAAATCGTACACCACTTTCCCACTGCCCCAATATCATCGCAAAACACTTCACCACGTTCCCACAGTCCCAATATCCTGGTGCAAACTTCCCCCACTTTCCCACTATCCCACTAACTTGGTGAAACCTTTCACCACGTTTCAAATGTCCCAATATACTCGTGAAACCTTACACCACTTTCCCGCTGTCTCAATGTCGTTGTGAAATCTTCCATCACTTTCACACTGTACTAAATTCCTGGTGAAACCTTCCACCACTTTCCCACTGTCTCACTGTCGTTGTGAAATCTTCCACCACTTTCCCACTGCCCCAATATCCTCGTGCAACCTTTCACCACGTTCCCACTGTACCACTATCAGGGTGAAACCGTTCACCACTTTCCCACTGTCCTGTTGAGATGTTCCACCACTTTCCCACTGTCCCAATATCCTGGTGAAACCTTTCACTGCGTTTTCACTATTCCAATATACTGGTGAAACCGTTCACCACTTTCCCACTGTACCAATGTCCTGGTTAAACTTCCACCACTTCCGCACTCTCCTGGTCAAATCTTCCACCACTTTCCAACTGTCCCAATGTCTTTTTGAAACCTTCCACCATTTTCCCACTGTCCGAATGTCCTGGTAAAATATTCCACCACGTTACGAGAGTCCCGATGACCTGGTGAAACCTCTCACAATATTGACATTGTCTTAATGTCCTGATTAAACTTTCCACCACATTTCCACTGTCCGACTATCCTGGAGAAACCTTTCACCACGTTTCTCCTCTCCCAATATCCCGGTGCAACAATCCGCCACTTCTCCACTCTCCTGTTCAAATCTTCCACCCCTTTCCCACTGTCCCAATATCCTGCTGATACCGTTCACCACTTTCCCACTGTGCTGGTGAAATGTTCCACCACTTTTCCACTGTCCCAATATCCTGGAGAAACCTTTCACCACGTGTTCACTATTCCAATATCCTGGTGAAATTTTCCACCACTTCCCCACTGTTCTGGTGAAATATTCCACCAATTTCCCACTGTCCCAATATCCTGGTGAAAGCTTCCACAACATTCCTATTGTCTTAATATCCTGATTAAATCTTCAACCACTTTTCAACTGTCCCAATGTCCTGTGACATTGAAATTTTCCACCACTTCCCCACGGTCCTGGTGAAACCTTCCACCACTTTCCCACTGTCCAGGTGCAATCTTCCACTATTTTTCAACTGTTTGAATATCTTGGTGATAACATACACCACTTTCCGACTCTCCCAATATCCTGGTGAAATCTATCACCACGTTCCAACTGTCCCAATATCCTGGTAAAAGCTTTCACGAGCTTCCCACTGACCCAATGACCAGAGATTTCTTCCACCACTTTCCCACTGTGCAAAAGCCCTGCTAAAACCTTCCCCCACTTTCCCACTGTCCCAATATCCAGGTGAAACCTTCCCCCACTTGCAAACTGTCCCACAATCCTGTTCAAAGCTTTCAGCACGTTGAAACACTTCAAATATCCTCGTTAAACCTTGCACCACTTTCCCACTTAATCAATGTACTGGTTACACCTTCCACCATTTTCCAACTGTCCTGGTGAAATCTTCCACACCTCCCGACTATACCAATATCCTGGTGAAACCTTTCACTGCGTTTTCACTATTCCAATACCCTGGTGAAATATTCCACCACCTCTCCACGGTCTGGTGAAATCCATCACCACGTTCCAAAAGTCCCAATATCCTGGTAAAAGCTTTCACGAGCTTCCCACTGACCCAATGACCAGAGAATTCTTCCACCACTTTCCCACTGTCCAAAAGCCCTGCTAAAACCTTCCCCCACTTTCCCACTGTACCAATATCCTGGTGAAACCTTTCACTGCGTTTTCACTATTCCAATACCCTGGTGAAATGTTCCACCATCTCCCCACTGTCCTGGTGAAATGTTCCACCACTGTCCCACTGTCCCAATATCCTGGTGAATCCTTCCACAACATTCCCATTGTCTTAATATCCTGATTAAATCTTCCACCACTTTTCCACTGTACCAATGTCCCGTATAAACCTTCCACCATTTTCCCACTGTCCTGGAGAAATCTTCCACCACTTCCCCGCTATCCCAATATCCTGGTGAAAATTTTCACTACGTTTTCACTATTCCAATACCCTGGTGAAATTTTGCACCACCTCCGCACTGTCCTGGTGAAATATTCCACCACTCTCCACTGTCCCAATATCCTGGTGAATCCTTCCACAACATTCCCATTGACTTAATATCCTGATTAAATCTTCCACCACTTTTCCACTGTCCGAATGTTCAGGTGAACTATTCCACCAGGTTCCGAGAGTCTCAATGTCCTGGTGAAACCATCCACAATGTTCACATTGTCTTAATATTCTGATTAAAAGTTCCACCACATTTCAACAGTCCAAATGATCTGGGGAAACCTTCCACGGCATTCACCACTGTCCAGGTGCAATCTCCCACTACTTCCCAACTGTCTGAATATCCTGGTGATAACGTACCCCTTTCCGACTGTCCCGATATCCTGGTAAAACCTTTCAGTAGATTCTAACCTTCCATTACCTTCCCACTGTCCCAATGTCCTAGTGAAACCTTCCAACACTTTCCCACAGTACCAATGTCCTGGTGAAACCATCCATCTCTTCCCCACTGTCCTGGTGAAATCTTCCACCATCTTCCCAATATCTTGGTGAAACCTTCCCCCACTTTCCCACTGCCCCCCCCCCAATATCCTGGTTCATCCTTTAACCACGTTTCAACTGTCCCAATATCCTCGTGAAATCTTCCACCACTTTCCCACTGCCCCAATATCCTCGTGCAACCTTTAACCACGTTCCCACTGTACCACTATCATGGTGAAACCGTTCACCACTTTCCCACTGTCCTGTTGAGATGTTCCACCACTTTCCCACTGTCCCAATATCCTGGTGAAACCTTTCACTACATTTTCACTATTCCAATATCCTGGTGAAACCGTTCAACACTTTCCCACTGTACCAATGTCCTGGTTAAACTTCCACCACTTCCACACTCTCCTGGTCAAATCTCCCACCACTTTCCAACTGTCCCAATGTCTTTTTGAAACCTTCCACCATTTTCCCACTGTCCGAATGTCCTGGTAAAATATTCCACCACGTTACGAGAGTCCCGATGACCTGGTGAAACCTCTCACAATATTCACATTGTCTTAATGTCCTGATTAAACTTTCCACCACATTTCCACTGTCCGACTATCCTGGAGAAACCTTTCACCACGTTTCTCCTCTCCCAATATCCCGGTGCAACAATCCGCCACTTCTCCACTCTCCTGCTCAAATCTTCCACCCCTTTCCCACTGTCCCAATATCCTGCTGATACCGTTCACCACTTTCCCACTGTCCTGGTGAAATGTTCCACCACTTTTCCACTGTCCCAATATCCTGGAGAAACCTTTCACCACGTGTTCACTATTCCAATATCCTGGTGAAATTTTCCACCACTTCCCCACTGTCCTGGTGAAATATTCCACCAATTTCCCACTGTCCCAATATCCTGGTGAAAGCTTCCACAACATTCCTATTGTCTTAATATCCTGATTAAATCTTCAACCACTTTTCAACTGTCCCAATGTCCTGTGACATTGAAATTTTCCACCACTTCCCCACGGTCCTGGTGAAACCTTCCACCACTTTCCCACTGTCCAGGTGCAATCTTCCACTATTTTTCAACTGTTTGAATATCTTGGTGATAACATACACCACTTTCCGACTCTCCCAATATCCTGGTGAAATCTATCACCACGTTCCAACTGTCCCAATATCCTGGTAAAAGCTTTCACGAGCTTCCCACTGACCCACTGACCAGAGATTTCTTCCACCACTTTCCCACTGTCCAAAAGCCCTGCTAAAACCTTCCCGCACTTTCCCACTGTCCCAATATCCAGGTGAAACCTTCCCCCACTT
This sequence comes from Narcine bancroftii, assembly GCF_036971445.1. Classification (NCBI taxonomy): domain Eukaryota; kingdom Metazoa; phylum Chordata; class Chondrichthyes; order Torpediniformes; family Narcinidae; genus Narcine; species Narcine bancroftii. The sequence goes on from NC_091470.1 coordinate 202,854,604, forward strand.
GCAAACTGTCCCACAATCCTGTTCAAAGCTTTCAGCACGTTGAAACACTTCAAATATCCTCGTTAAACCTTGCACCACTTTCCCACTGAATCAATGTACTGGTTACACCTTCCACCATTTTCCAACTGTCCTGGTGAAATCTTCCACACCTCCCGACTATACCAATATCCTGGTGAAACCTTTCACTGCGTTTTCACTATTCCAATACCCTGGTGAAATATTCCACCACCTCTCCACTGTCTGGTGAAATCCATCACCACGTTCCAACAGTCCCAATATCCTGGTAAAAGCTTTCACGAGCTTCCCACTGACCCAATGACCAGAGAATTCTTCCACCACTTTCCCACTGTCCAAAAGCCCTGCTAAAACCTTCCCCCACTTTCCCACTGTACCAATATCCTGGTGAAACCTTTCACTGCGTTTTCACTATTCCAATACCCTGGTGAAATGTTCCACCATCTCCCCACTGTCCTGGTGAAATGTTCCACCACTGTCCCACTGTCCCAATATCCTGGTGAATCCTTCCACAACATTCCCATTGTCTTAATATCCTGATTAAATCTTCCACCACTTTTCCACTGTACCAATGTCCCGTTGAAACCTTCCACCACTTTCCCACTGTCCGAATGTTCAGGTGAACTATTCCACCAAATTCCGAGACACCCAATGACCTGGTGAAGCCATCCACAATGTTCGCATTGTCTTAATATCCTGATTAAACCTTCCACCACATTTCAACAGTCCCAATGTCCTGGTGAAACCTTCCACGGCATTCCCCACTGTCCAGGTGTAATCTCCCATTACTTTCCTACTATCTGAATATCCTGGTGATAACGTACCACTTTCCGACTGTCCCAATATCCTGGTGAAACCTCTCACCAAGTTCCAAGTGTCCCGATATCCTGGTAAAACCTTTCAGTAGATTGTGACTGATCCAATGAGCTGGTGAATCATTCCACCAATTTCCCACTGTCCAGAAGCCCTGGTAAAAACATCCCCCACTCTCCCACTGTCCCAGTATCCTAATGAAACCTTCCCCACTTTCCTATTGTCCCCCTATCGTGGTGAAACCTTTCACCACGTTTAAAATGTCCCAATATCCTTGTAAAACCTTACACCACTTTCCCACTGTCCCCATGTCGTTGTGAAACTTTCCACCACTTTCCCACTGTACCAATGTCCTGGTTAAACCTTCCACCACTTTCCCACGGTCCGAGTGAAATCGTCCACCAATTTCCCACTGTCCCAATGTCCTGGTCAAACCTTTCACTAGCTTATCACTGACCCAATTACCCGGTGAATACTTCCACCACTTTCGCACTGAGCAACAGCCCTGGTAAAACCTTCCTTTAATTTCTCAATGTCCCAATTTCCTTGTCAAACCTTCCAACACTTTCCCACTGTCCCAATATCCTGGTGAAACCTTTCACCACGTTTTCACTATTCAAATATCCTGGTGAAATTTTCCACCACTTCCCCACTGTCCTGGTGAAATCTGCCAACACTTTCTCACTGTTCCAATTTCATTGTGAAATCTTGCACCATGTTCCCATCGTCCCAATGTCAGGGCCAATACCTCCACCACATGCTCACCGTCCCAATGTCCTGATAAAAACTTCCATTAACTTCCCACTGTCCCAATGTCCTAGTGAAACCTTCCAACTCTTTCCCACAGTACCAATGTCCTGGTGAAACCATCCATCACTTCCCCACTGTCCTGGTGAAATCTTCCACCATATTCCCAATATCTTGGTGAAACCTTCCCCCACTTTCACACTGCCCCCCAATATCCTGGTGCATCCTTTAACCACGTTTCAACTGTCCCAATATCCTCGTGAAACATTACACCACTTTCCCACTGAGGCAATGTCCTGGTGAAACCTTCCAACACTTTCCCACTGTACCAATGTAATGGTTAAAACTTCCACCACTTCCCCATTGTCCTGGTGAAATCTTCCACCACCTTCCCACTGTCCCAATATCATGGTGAACCCTATCACCACGTTCCAACTGTCCCAATATTGGGGGAAAACCTTTCACTAGAATCCCACTGACCCAATAACCTGGTGAAGCCTTCCACCACTTTCCCACTGTCCAAAAGCCCTGTTAAAACCTTCCCCCACTTTCCCAATATCCCACTATCTTGGTGAAACCTTTCACCACGTTTCTAATGTCCCAATATCCTCGTGAAATTTACACCACTTTCCCACTGTCTCAATGTCGTTGTGAAATCTTCCATCACTCTCCCACTGTACCAATGTCATGGTGAAACCTTACACCACTTTCCCACTGTCTCAATGACGTTGTTAAATCTTCCATCACTTTCACACTGTACTAATGTCCTGGTGAAACCTTACAGCACTTTCCCACTGTCTCAATGTCTTTGTGAAATCTTCCACCACTTCCTCACTGCCCCAATATCCTCGTGAAACCTTTCGCCACGTTCCCAATGTCCCACTATCATGGTGAAACCGTTCACCACTTTCCCACTGTCCTGTTGAGATGTTCCACCACTTTCCCACTGTCCCAATATCCTGGTGAAACCTTTCACTACGTTTTCACTATTCCAATATCCTGGTGAAACCGTTCAACACTTTCCCACTGTACCAATGTCCTGGTTAAACTTCCACCACTTCCACACTCTCCTGGTCAAATCTCCCACCACTTTCCAACTGTCCCAATGTCTTTTTGAAACCTTCCACCATTTTCCCACTGTCCGAATGTCCTGGTGAAATATTCCACCACGTTACGAGAGTCCCGATGACCTGGTGAAACCTCTCACAATATTCACATTGTCTTAATGTCCTGATTAAACTTTCCACCACATTTCCACTGTCCGACTATCCTGGAGAAACCTTTCACCACGTTTCTCCTCTCCCAATATCCCGGTGCAACATTCCGCCACTTCTCCACTCTCCTGCTCAAATCTTCCACCCCTTTCCCACTGTCCCAATATCCTGCTGATACCGTTCACCACTTTCCCACTGTCCTGGTGAAATGTTCCACCACTTTTCCACTGTCCCAATATCCTGGTGAAACCTTTCACCACGTGTTCACTATTCCAATATCCTGGTGAAATTTTCCACCACTTCCCCACTGTCCTGGTGAAATCTTCCACCAATTTCCCACTGTCCCAATATCCTGGTGAAAGCTTCCACAACATTCCCATTGTCTTAATATCCTGATTAAATCTTCAACCACTTTTAAACTGTCCCAATGTCCTGTGACATTGAAATTTTCTACCACTTCCCCACGGTCCTGGTGAAACCTTCCACCACTTTCCCACTGTCCAGGTGCAATCTTCCAGTATTTTTCAACTGTTTGTATATCTTGGTGATAACATACATCACTTTCCGACTCTCCCAATATCCTGGTGAAATCTATCACCACGTTTAAACTGTCCCAATATCCTGGTAAAAGCTTTCACGAGCTTCCCACTGACCCAATGACCAGAGATTTCTTCCACCACTTTCCCACTGTCCAAAAGCCCTGCTAAAACCTTCCCCCACTTTCCCACTGTCCCAATATCCAGGTGAAACCTTCCCCCACTTGCAAACTGTCCCGCAATCCTGTTCAAACCTTTCAGCACGTTGAAACACTTCAAATATCCTCGTTAAACCTTGCACAACTTTCCCACTGAATCAATGTACTGGTTAAACCTTCCACCATTTTCCAACTGTCCTGGTGAAATCTTCCACACCTCCCGACTATACCAATATCCTGGTGGAACCATTCACTGCGTTTTCACTATTCCAATACTCTGGTGAAAGTTCCACCACCTCCCCACTGTCCTGGTGAAATGTTCCACCACTGTCCCACTGTCCCAATATCCTGGTGAATCCTTCCACAACATTCCCATTGCCTTAATACCCTGATTAAATCTTCCACCACTTTTCCACTGTACCAATGTCCCGTTGAAACCTTCCACCACTCTCCCACTGTCCGAATGTTCAGGTGAACTATTCCACCAAATTCCGAAACACCCAATGACCTGGTGAAGCCATCCACAATGTTCGCATTGTCTTAATATCCTGATTAAACCTTCCACCACATTTCAACAGTCCCAATGTCCTGGTGAAACCTTCCACGGCATTCCCCACAATCCAGGTGTAATCTCCCATTACTTTCCAACTGACTGAATATCCTGGTGATAACGTACCACTTTCCGACTGTCCCAATATCCTGGTGAAACCTCTCACCAAGTTCCAAGTGTCCCGATATCCTGGTAAAACCTTTCAGTAGATTGTGACTGATCCAATGACCTGGTGAATCATTCCACCAATTTCCCACTGTCCAGAAGCCCTGGTAAAAACATCCCCCACTCTCCCACTGTCCCAGTATCCTAATGAAACCTTCCCCACTTTCCTACTGTCCCCCTATCGTGGTGAAACCTTTCACCACGTTTAAAATGTCCCAAAATCCTCGTAAAACCTTACACCACTTTCCCACTGTCCCCATGTCGTTGTGAAACTTTCCACCACTTTCCCACTGTACCAATGTCCTGGTTAAACCTTCCACCACTTTCCCACGGTCCGAGTGAAATCGTCCACCAATTTCCCACTGTCCCAATGTCCTGGTCAAACCTTTCACTAGCTTATCACTGACCCAATTACCCGATGAATACTTCCACCACTTTCGCACTGAGCAACAGCCCTGGTAAAACCTTCCATTAATTTCTCAATGTCCCAATTTCCTTGTCAAACCTTCCAACACTTTCCCACTGTCCCAATATCCTGGTGAAACCTTTCACCACGTTTTCACTATTCAAATATCCTGGTGAAATTTTCCACCACTTCCCCACTGTCCTGGTGAAATCTGCCAACACTTTCTCACTGTTCCAATTTCATTGTGAAATCTTGCACCATGTTCCCATCGTCCCAATGTCAGGGCCAATACCTCCACCACATGCTCACCGTCCCAATGTCCTGATAAAAACTTCCATTAACTTCCCACTGTCCCAATGTCCTAGTGAAACCTTCCAACTCTTTCCCACAGTACCAATGTCCTGGTGAAACCATCCATCACTTCCCCACTGTCCTGGTGAAATCTTCCACCAAATTCCCAATATCTTGGTGAAACCTTCCCCCACTTTCACACTGCCCCCCAATATCCTGGTGCATCCTTTAACCACGTTTCAACTGTCCCAATATCCTCGTGAAACATTACACCACTTTCCCACTGAGGCAATGTCCTGGTGAAACCTTCCACCACTTTCCCACTGTACCAATGTACTGGTTAAAACTTCCACCACTTCCCCATTGTCCTGGTGAAAACTTCCACCACCTTCCCGCTGTCCCAATATCCTGGTGAACCCTATCACCACATTACAGCTGTCCCAATATTGGGGGAAAACCTTTCACTAGAATCCCACTGACCCAAAGACCTGGTGAATCCTTCCACCACTTTCCCACTGTCCAAAAGCCCTGTTAAAACCTTCCCCCACTTTCCCACTGTCCCAATATCCTGGTGCAAACTTCCCCCACTTTCCCACTATCCCACTATCTTGGTGAAACCTTTCACCACGTTTCTAATGTCCCAATTTCCTCGGGAAACCTTACATCATTTTCCCACTGTCTTAATGTCGTTGTGAAATCTTCCATCACTCTCCCACTGTACCAATGTCCTGGTGAAACCTTACACCACTTTCCCACTGTCTCAATGACGTTGTTAAACCTTACACCACTTTCCCACTGTCTCAATGTCGTTGTGAAATCTTCCACCACTTTCCCACTGCCCCAATATCATCGTGACACCTTTCACCACGTTCCCACTGTTCCACTATCATGGTGAAACCGTTCACCACTTTCCCACTGTCCTGTTGAGATGTTCCACCAATTTCCCACTGTCCCAATATCCTGGTGAAACCTTTCACTACGTTTTCACTATTCCAATATCCTGGTGAAACCATTCTCCACTTTCCAACTGTCCTGGTGAAATGTTCCACCACTTTCCCACTGTACCAATGTCCTGGTTAAACTTCCACCACTCTGCACTCTCCTGGTCAAATCTTCCACCACTTTCCAACTGTCCCAATGTCTTTTTGAAACCTTCCACCACTTTCCCACTGTCCGAATGTCCGGGTCAAATATTCCACCACGTTATGAGAGTCCCGATGACCTGGTGAAACCTCTCACAATATTCACATTGTCTTAATGTCCTGATTAAACTTTCCACCACATTTCCACTGTCCGACTATCCTGGAGAAACCTTTCACCACGTTTCTCCTCTCCCAATATCCCGGTGCAACATTCCGCCACTTCTCCACTCTCCTGCTCAAATCTTCCACCCCTTTCCCACTGTCCCAATATCCTGCTGATACCGTTCACCACTTTCCCACTGTCCTGGTGAAATGTTCCACCACTTTTCCACTGTCCCAATATCCTGGTGAAACCTTTCACCACGTGTTCACTATTCCAATATCCTGGTGAAATTTTCCACCACTTCCCCACTGTCCTGGTGAAATCTTCCACCAATTTCCCACTGTCCCAATATCCTGGTGAAAGCTTCCACAACATTCCCATTGTCTTAATATCCTGATTAAATCTTCAACCACTTTTAAACTGTCCCAATGTCCTGTGACATTGAAATTTTCTACCACTTCCCCACGGTCCTGGTGAAACCTTCCACCACTTTCCCACTGTCCAGGTGCAATCTTCCACTATTTTTCAACTGTTTGTATATCTTGGTGATAACATACATCACTTTCCGACTCTCCCAATATCCTGGTGAAATCTATCACCACGTTTAAACTGTCCCAATATCCTGGTAAAAGCTTTCACGAGCTTCCCACTGACCCAATGACCAGAGATTTCTTCCACCACTTTCCCACTGTCCAAAAGCCCTGCTAAAACCTTCCCCCACTTTCCCACTGTCCCAATATCCAGGTGAAACCTTCCCCCACTTGCAAACTGTCCCGCAATCCTGTTCAAACCTTTCAGCACGTTGAAACACTTCAAATATCCTCGTTAAACCTTGCACAACTTTCCCACTGAATCAATGTACTGGTTAAACCTTCCACCATTTTCCAACTGTCCTGGTGAAATCTTCCACACCTCCCGACTATACCAATATCCTGGTGGAACCATTCACTGCGTTTTCACTATTCCAATACTCTGGTGAAAGTTCCACCACCTCCCCACTGTCCTGGTGAAATGTTCCACCACTGTCCCACTGTCCCAATATCCTGGTGAATCCTTCCACAACATTCCCATTGCCTTAATACCCTGATTAAATCTTCCACCACTTTTCCACTGTACCAATGTCCCGTTGAAACCTTCCACCACTCTCCCACTGTCCGAATGTTCAGGTGAACTATTCCACCAAATTCCGAAACACCCAATGACCTGGTGAAGCCATCCACAATGTTCGCATTGTCTTAATATCCTGATTAAACCTTCCACCACATTTCAACAGTCCCAATGTCCTGGTGAAACCTTCCACGGCATTCCCCACAATCCAGGTGTAATCTCCCATTACTTTCCAACTGACTGAATATCCTGGTGATAACGTACCACTTTCCGACTGTCCCAATATCCTGGTGAAACCTCTCACCAAGTTCCAAGTGTCCCGATATCCTGGTAAAACCTTTCAGTAGATTGTGACTGATCCAATGACCTGGTGAATCATTCCACCAATTTCCCACTGTCCAGAAGCCCTGGTAAAAACATCCCCCACTCTCCCACTGTCCCAGTATCCTAATGAAACCTTCCCCACTTTCCTACTGTCCCCCTATCGTGGTGAAACCTTTCACCACGTTTAAAATGTCCCAAAATCCTCGTAAAACCTTACACCACTTTCCCACTGTCCCCATGTCGTTGTGAAACTTTCCACCACTTTCCCACTGTACCAATGTCCTGGTTAAACCTTCCACCACTTTCCCACGGTCCGAGTGAAATCGTCCACCAATTTCCCACTGTCCCAATGTCCTGGTCAAACCTTTCACTAGCTTATCACTGACCCAATTACCCGATGAATACTTCCACCACTTTCGCACTGAGCAACAGCCCTGGTAAAACCTTCCATTAATTTCTCAATGTCCCAATTTCCTTGTCAAACCTTCCAACACTTTCCCACTGTCCCAATATCCTGGTGAAACCTTTCACCACGTTTTCACTATTCAAATATCCTGGTGAAATTTTCCACCACTTCCCCACTGTCCTGGTGAAATCTGCCAACACTTTCTCACTGTTCCAATTTCATTGTGAAATCTTGCACCATGTTCCCATCGTCCCAATGTCAGGGCCAATACCTCCACCACATGCTCACCGTCCCAATGTCCTGATAAAAACTTCCATTAACTTCCCACTGTCCCAATGTCCTAGTGAAACTTTCCAACTCTTTCCCACAGTACCAATGTCCTGGTGAAACCATCCATCACTTCCCCACTGTCCTGGTGAAATCTTCCACCAAATTCCCAATATCTTGGTGAAACCTTCCCCCACTTTCACACTGCCCCCCAATATCCTGGTGCATCCTTTAACCACGTTTCAACTGTCCCAATATCCTCGTGAAACATTACACCACTTTCCCACTGAGGCAATGTCCTGGTGAAACCTTCCACCACTTTCCCACTGTACCAATGTACTGGTTAAAACTTCCACCACTTCCCCATTGTCCTGGTGAAAACTTCCACCACCTTCCCGCTGTCCCAATATCCTGGTGAACCCTATCACCACATTACAGCTGTCCCAATATTGGGGGAAAACCTTTCACTAGAATCCCACTGACCCAAAGACCTGGTGAATCCTTCCACCACTTTCCCACTGTCCAAAAGCCCTGTTAAAACCTTCCCCCACTTTCCCACTGTCCCAATATCCTGGTGCAAACTTCCCCCACTTTCCCACTATCCCACTATCTTGGTGAAACCTTTCACCACGTTTCTAATGTCCCAATTTCCTCGGGAAACCTTACACCACTTTCCCACTGTCTCAATGACGTTGTTAAACCTTACACCACTTTCCCACTGTCTCAATGTCGTTGTGAAATCTTCCACCACTTTCCCACTGCCCCAATATCATCGTGACACCTTTCACCACGTTCCCACTGTTCCACTATCATGGTGAAACCGTTCACCACTTTCCCACTGTCCTGTTGAGATGTTCCACCAATTTCCCACTGTCCCAATATCCTGGTGAAACCTTTCACTACGTTTTCACTATTCCAATATCCTGGTGAAACCATTCTCCACTTTCCAACTGTCCTGGTGAAATGTTCCACCACTTTCCCACTGTACCAATGTCCTGGTTAAACTTCCACCACTCTGCACTCTCCTGGTCAAATCTTCCACCACTTTCCAACTGTCCCAATGTCTTTTTGAAACCTTCCACCACTTTCCCACTGTCCGAATGTCCGGGTCAAATATTCCACCACGTTATGAGAGTCCCGATGACCTGGTGAAACCTTTTACAATATTCACATTGTCTTAATGTCCTGATTAAACTTTCCACCACATTTCCACTGTCCCACTATCCTGGAGAAACCATTCACCACGTTTCTCCTCTCCCAAAATCCCGGTGCAACATTCCGCCACTTCTCCACTCTCCTGCTCAATTCTTCCACCCCTTTCCCACTGTCCCAATATCCTGCTGATACCGTTCACCACTTTCCCACTGTCCTGGTGAAATGTTCCACCACTTTTCCACTGTCCCAATATGCTGGTGAAACCTTTCACCACGTGTTCACTACTCCAATATCCTGGTGAAATTTTCCGCCACTTCCCCACGGTCCTGGTGAAACCTTCCACCACTTTCCCACTGTCCAGGTGCAATCTTCCACTACTTTCCAACTGTCTGAATATCTTGGTGATAACATACACCACTTTCCGACTCTCCCAATATCCTGGTGAAATCTATCACCACGTTCCAACTGTCCCTATATCCTGGTAAAAGCTTTCACGAGCTTCCCACTGACCCAATGACTAGGAGATTTCTTCCACCACTTTCCCACTGTCCAAAAGCCCTGCTAAATCCTTCCCCCACTTTCCCACTGTCCCAATATCCTGGCGAAACTTTTCACCACATTTCTATTATGCCAATACCCTAGTGAAACCTTACACCACTTTCCCACTGTACCAATGTCCTGGTGAAACCATCCACCACTTCCCCTCTGTCCTGGTGAAATCTTCCACCACCTTCCCACTGTCCCAATATCCTTGTGAAACCTTTCACCACGTTCCAACTGTCCCAATATCCAGGTGAAATCTTATACCTCATTTCCGCTGTCCCATTATCCAGGTGAAACTTTCCCCCACTTCCCCACTGTCCCATGACCTGGTGAAACCTTTCACCACGTTTCTACTGTCCCAATATCCTGGTGCACCATTCCGCCATTTTTGCACTCTCCTAGTCAAATCTTCCACCACTTTCCCACTGCCCCATTATCTACGTGAAATCTTGCACCACGTTTGACTGTCCCAATATCCTGGCGAAATCGTTCACCACTTTCCCACTGTCCTGGTTAAATGTTCCACCAATTTGCCACTGTCCCAATATCATGGTGAAACCTACATCACGTTCCAACTGTCCCAATATCCTGGGAAAACCTTTCACTAGAATCCCACTGACCCAATGACCTGGTGAATCCTTCCACCACTTTCCCACTGTCCAAAAGCCCTGTTAAAATCTTACCCCACTTTCCCACTGTCCCAATATCCTGGTGAAACCTTTCACCACGTTTCAAATGTCCCAATATCCTCGTGAAACTTTACACCACTTTCCCACTGTCTCAATGACGTTGTTAAACCTTACACCACTTTCCCACTGTCTCAATGATGTTGTGTAACCTTACACCACTTTCCCACTGTCTCAATGATGTTGTGTAACCTTACACCACTTTCCCACTTTCTCAATGTCGTTGTGAAATCTTCCATCACTTTCCCACTGTACTAATGTCCTGGTGAAACCTTACACCACTTTCCCACTGTCTCAATGTCGTTGTGAAATCTTCCACCACTTTCCCACTGCCCCAATATCCTCGTGACACCTTTCACCACGTTCCCACTGTCCCACTACCATGGTGAAACCGTTCACCACTTTCCCACTGTCCTGTTGAAATGTTCCACCACTTTCCCACTGTCCCAATCTCCTGGTGAAACCTTTCACTACGTTTTCACTATTCCAATATCCTGGTGAATACGTTCACCACTTTCCCACTGTCCTGATGAAATGTTCCACCACTTTCCCACTGTACCAATGTCCTGGTTAAACATCCACCACTTCTGCACTCTCCTGGTCAAATCTTCCACCACTTTCCAACTGTCCCAATGTCTTTTTGAAATCTTCAACCACTTTCACACTGTCCGCATATCCGGGTCAAATATTCCTCCACGTTACGAGAGTCCCGATGACCTGGTGAAACCTTTCACAATATTCACATTGTCTTAATGTCAAGATTAAACTTTCCACCACATATTCACTGTCCCACTATCCTGGAGAAACCTTTCACCACGTTGAAACTCTCCAAATATCCTCGTGAAAACTTACACCACTTACACACTGTACCAATGTCTTGGGTAAATCTTCGACCACTTTCCCACTGTCTTGGTGAAATCTTCCACAACTTCGCCACTGTCCTGGTGAAATTTATCTCCAATTCGCCACTGTCCCAATAACCTGGTGAAACCTTTCACCACGTTTCTCCTCTCCCAATATCCCGGTGCAACATTCCGCCACTTCTCCACTCTCCTGCTCAAATCTTCCACCCCTTTCCCACTGTCCCAATATCCTGCTGATACCGCTCACCACTTTCCCACTGTCCTGGTGAAATGTTCCACCACTTTTCCACTGTCCCAATATCCTGGTGAAACCTTTCACCACGTGTTCACTATTCCAATATCATGGTGAAACATTCCACCACTTCCCCACTGTCCTGGTGAAATTTTCCACCACTTCCCCACGATCCTGGTGAAACCTTCCACCACTTTCCACTGTCCAGGTGCAATCTTCCACTACTTTCCAACTGTCTGAATATCTTCGTGATAACATACACCACTTTCCGACTCTCCCAATATCCTGGTGAAATCTATCACCACGTTCCAACTGTCCCAATATCCTGGTAAAAGCTTTCACGAGCTTCCCACTGACCCAATGACCAGGAGATTTCTTCCACCACTTTCCCACTGTCCAAAAGCCCTGATAAAACCTTCCCCCACTTTCCCACTGTCCCAATATCCTGGTGAAACCTTCGCCCACTTTCCGATTGTCCCACTATCCTGGCGAAACTTTTCAATTCTCCCAATACCCTCGTGAAACCTTACACCACTTTCCCACTGTACCAATGTCCTGGTGAAACCATCCACCACTTCCCCACTGTCCTGGTGAAATCTTCCACCACCTTCCCACTGTCCCAATATCCTTGTGAACCCTTTCACCACGTTCGAACTGTCCCATTATCCAGGTGAAACTTTCCCCCACTTCCCCACTGTACCAATGACCTGGTGAAACCTTTCACCACGTTTCTACTGTCCCAATATCCTGGTGCACCATTCCGCCATGTCTCCACTCTCCTAGTCAAATCTTCCACTATTTTCCCACTGCCCCATTATCCTCGTGAAATCTTGCACCACGTTCCCGCTGTCCCAATATCCTGGCGAAACAGTTGACCACTTTCCCACTGTCCTGGTGAAATGTTCCACCAATTTCCCACTGTCCCAATATCATGGTGAAACCTTTAACCACGTTTTCACTATTCCAATATCCTCGTGAAACAGTTCACCACTTTCCCACTGTCCTGGTGAGATGTTCCAGCAGTTTTCCACTGTACCAATGTCGTGGTTAAACCTTCCACAGCTTCCCCATTCTCCTGGTTAAATCTTCCACCAATTTCCAACTCTCTCAATTTCCTTTTGAAATCTTCCACCACGTTCCCACTGTCCGAATGTCCAGGTGAAATATTCCACCACGTTCCGAGAGTCCCAATGACCAGGTGAAACATTTCACAATATTCACAATGTCTTCATGTCCTGATTAAACATTCTACTACATTTCCACTGTCCCACTATCAAGTGAAACCTTTCACCACGTTGCAACCCTCCAAATATCCTCGTGATACCTTACACCACTTTCCCACAATACCAATGTCCTGGGTAAACCTTCCACCACTTTCCCACTGTCTTGGTGAAATCTTCCACTACTTTCCCACTATCCCAATACCCTGGTGAAATCTTTCACCACGTTCCCACCGTCCCAATGTCATGGCGAATACCTTCACCACATTCCCACGGTTCCATTGTCCTGATAAAACCTTCCATCACCTTCCCAAAGTCCCAATGGCCTCGTGAAACCTTCCAGCTCTTTCCCACGGTACCAATGTTCTGGTCAAACCATCCACAAAATTCCCACAGACCAGGTGAAACTTTCCACCACTTCCCCACTGTAATGGTGAAAACTTCCACCACCTTCCCACTGTCCGAATATTCTGGTAAAATCTATCAACAGGTTCCCACTGTCCACATGTCCTGGTGAAACGTTCCCCAACTTTCTCACTGTCCCACAATGCTACTGAAACCTTTCACCACATTGCAACTCTCCAAATATCTTCGTGAATCCTTACCACACTTTCCCACTGTACCAATGACCTGGTTAAACGTTCCACCATTTTACCACTGTCCTGGTAAAACTTTCCACCACATTCCCACTGTCCCAATATCCTGATGAAACCTATAATCAGGTTCCAACTGTCCCAATATCCTGGTAAAACCTTTCACTAGCTTCCCCCTGACGCCATGACCTGGTGAATCCTTCCACCACTTTCCCACTGTACAGAAGCGCTGTTAAAAACTTCCCCCACATTCCCACTGTCCCAATATCCTGGTGAAACCTTTCCCCACTTTCAGACTGTCCCACAATCCTGGTGAAACCTTTTACCATGTTGCAACTCTCCAAATATCCTCGTGCGACCTTAGACCACTTTTCCACTGTTCCAATGTCCTGGTTAAAACGTCCACCACTTTCACATTGTCCTGGTGAAACCTTCCACCACTTTCCCACTGTCCCAATATCCTGGTGAAACCTTTCACCACGTTTTCATTATTAAAATATCCTGGTGAAATTTTCCACCACTTCCCCGCTGTCCTGGTGATATCTTCGACAAATTTCCCACTGTCCCAATATCCTGGTGAATCCGTTAACTAGTTCCCACTGACCCAATGACGTGGTGAATCCTTCCAGAACATTCCCACTGTCCAAAAGCCCTGGTAAAAACGTCCCCCACTTTCCCACGTCCCAATGTCCAGATGAAACCTTCCATCACCTTCACACTGTCCAAATGTCCTTGTGAAACCTACCAGCTCATTTCCACTGTCCACATATCCATGTGAAACTTTCCAACACTTCCCCACAGTCCTAGTGAAATCTTCCACCGATTCCCCACTATCCTAATATCCTGGCGAAACATTTCTCCGCGTTTTCACTATTGAAATATCCTGGTGAAATTTTCCACCACGTCCCCACGGTCCTGGTGAAATCTTCCACTAATTTCCCATTGTCCCAATATCCTGGTGAATCCTTCCATAACATTCCCATTGTTTTAATATCCTGATTAACTCTTCCACCACATTTCGACTGTTCCAATATCCTGTTGAAACCTTCCACCATTTTCCCACTGTCTGAATGTCCAGGTGTTATATTGACCACGTTCCCAGAGTCTCCATGACAGGGTGAAACCTTCCACAATATTCACATTGTTTTAATATCCTGGTTAAACCATCCCAAAATTTCAGACTTTCCCACAATCCTGGTGAAATATTTCAACATGTTGCAGCTCTTGAAATTTCCTCGTGCAACCTTACACCAATTTTCCACTGTACCAATGTCCTGGTTAAAACTTCCACCACTTCACACTGTCCTGGTGAAATCATCCACCACTTTCCCAACTCCCAATATCCTGGTGAAACCTTTCACCACGTTTTCACTATTCAAATATCCTGGTGAAATTTTCTACCACTTCCCCACTGTCCTGGTGAAATCTTCCACCAATTTCCCACTGTCCCAATATCCTGGTGAAACCTTCCACAACATTCCCATTGTCTTAATATCCTGATTAAATCTTCCACCACTTTTCCACTGTCCCACTGACCCGTTGAAACCTTCCACCACATTTCAACTGTCCCAATATCCTGGAGAAACCTTCCACAACATTCCCATTGTCTTAATATCCTGATTAAATCTTCCACCACTTTTCCACTGTCCCACTGACCCGTTGAAACCTTCCACCACAATTCAACTGTCCCAATATCCTGGAGAAAACTTCCACCACTGTCCCACTGTCCGCGTGCAATTTCTCACTACTTTCCAACTGTCTGAATATCCTGGTGGTACCTTACACCACTTTCCGACTGTCCCAAATCCTTGTGAATCCTGTCACCACGTTCCATCCGTCTCAATATCCTAGTGAAAACTTTCACTAGCTTCCCACTGACCCAATGACCTTGTGAATCCTTCCACCACTTTCCCACTGACCAACAGTACTGGTAAAATCTTCCATCAATTTCCCACTGGCCCAAAGTCCTTGTCAAAACTTCCAACACTTTCCCACTGTACTAATGTCCTGGTGAACACTTCAATCACTTTCCCATTGTACCAATACAATGGTGAAACATTTCACCATGTTCCCACTCCACTGTCCCAATGTCCTAGTGTAACTTTCGACCAGTTCCCCATTGTCCCAATATCTTTGTTAAACCTTACACCACATTCTGACTGTCCCCATGTCGTTGTAAAACTTTCCACCACTTTCCCACAGTACCAATGTCCTGGTTAATCCTTCCACCACTTTCCCATGGTCCTAGTGAAATGGTCCACCAGTTTCCCACTGTCCCAATGTCCTGGTGAAATCTTTCACCACGTTCGCACCATCCCAATGTCATTGCGAATACCTCCACCACATTCCCACGGTCCCATTGCCCTGATAAAACTTTACATCACCTTCCCACAGTCCAAATGTCTACGTGAAACCTTGCAGCTCCTTCCCACTGTACCTATGTCCTGGTGAAACCATTCACTAATTTCCCATAGACAGGAGAAATTTTCCACCACATCTCAGGTGTCCTTGTGAAATCTTCCACCACCTTCCCACTGTCCGAATATTCAAATAAAACCTATCAACAGATTCCCACAGTCCACATGTCATGGCTAAGCCTTCCACCACTATTCCACTGTCCTGATGAAATCTTCCCCCACTTTCCCACTGTCCCAATATCCTGGTGAAACCTTCCACCATTTTCCCACTGTCCAAATATAGTGGTGAAACCATTCAATAGCTTCCCACTGACCCAATGACCTGTTGAATCCTTCCACCACTTTCCCACTGTCCAGAGGACATGGTAAAACCTTCCCCAACTATCCCACTGTCCCAATATCCTGGTGAAACCTTCCCCCAATTTCAGACTGTCCCACAATCCTGGTGAAACCTTTCACCATGTTGCAACTCTCCAAATACCCTCTTGAAAGCCTACACACCTTTTCCACTGTACCAAAGTCCTCGTTAAACCTTCCACCACTTTCCTACTGTCCGGGTGAAATCTTCCACCACATTCCCACTGTCCCCATATCCAGCTGAAGCTTTCCAACACTTCCCCACTGTCCTGGAGAAACCTTCCACCACTTTCCGATTGCCCCAATGTCCTCGTGAAATTTTCCACCACTTTCCCACTGTCCAGGTGAAATCTTGCATCAATTTCCCACTATCCCAGGAGGAGTCACGTGATGGAGTAGTGGCCGGACGGTGAACTCCAGCCCTCTCCAGAAAAGTCGGGAAAAACAAGAAAAAATACAAAGGCACAGAAATACAAGTTAAAGAAAAGTGAGTATAAAGGTGGAAAGAAGATGGAGACAAAAGGAGAAAAATCAAAATCAACGGAAAGAAGAGAGGAAGAGAAGACAACGGAGGAAAAAGGTGAAGGCCTTACCTGTCCGAAGAAGCCCGCTGTGGAGAGAAAACCCCACTACCTCAGGTCGGTAGAAAGAGAACTACAACAATGGCTCACAGAGCCGAGTAAAAATGCGCAACCGCGCATGCGCGACTCCTCGCGCATGCGCGATGCGCATACAAAAAAACACACCGACGGGAGGGGGGACCAGCTGGGGAGTCGATCTCCACAGCCGGCAACGACAGCTGCAGAACACCTGCAGCAAGAAGAGAACACAGAAGACAATGGAAACAAGAAAGAAGAGGAGGAAAGGGCATCAAAGAAACAACAGATGGCCAACCCAGAGGAAGAAGAAGAGGAAGAGTATGGTGAAATAGAAGAAGAAAAGAGAGGCAAGGTAAAGGAGGTACTTGCTCTTGTTAGAGGATACATGGAGTCATTTAAAGAATGGCAAACACAGGAATTCAATGATTTAAGAAGAAGAATAAACAACACAGAAAAGAAAATAAATAAAATGGATATGACCTTAACAGAAATGGGGAAAAAAATGGACAAGATGGAAGAACGGGCAATAGCAGCAGAAATGGAGGTAGAAGACTTAAAAAAGAAATTGGAGGAATCTAATAAAAAAACTAAAGAGACACAAGAATTACTAGCCCAAAAAATAGATATAATGGAAAATTATAACAGAAGAAATAACATAAAGATAGTGGGCCTCAAGGAAGATGTAGAAGGCAAGAATATGAGGGAGTTTATAAAAGAATGGATCCCTAAGGCCCTAGGATGTCCAGAACTACAGCAAGAAATGGAAATAGAAAGGGCACATAGAGCATTGGCCCCTAAACCACAACCACAACAAAAACCAAGATCTATTGTAGTAAAATTCCTAAGATATACTACAAGAGAAAAGGTACTGGAGAAGACAATGGAAAAAGTAAGAGAGGGCAACAAACCACTGGAGTATAAAGGGCAAAAAATCTTCATTTATCCAGATATAAGCTTTGAACTCCTAAAGAAGAGAAAAGAGTTCAATGCAGCAAAAGCGATTTTATGGAAGAAAGGATATAAATTTACACTGAAGCATCCTGCGGTATTGAAAATATTTATCCCAGGACAACAAAACAGACTATTCTCGGATCCAGAAGAAGCACGAAAATTTGCAGAACAATTACAAAAATAGACTGAGGGATGAAGACGGGTAATGAGAGCAAAAATTATCACGATTGATATGTATGTGGGTAAAGACAAAAATAGACTGAGGGATGAAGACGGGTAAGGAGGTTAAAAATGACCACGATTGATATGTATGCGGGTAAAGAGGTATAAGAGTGAATAGAGACAATGGGCATATGTGAAAATATCTGTAATTAGAGGAAAACATAGAAAGTATAGACAAGAATTAACAAGAGAAGGTAATGGAATAGAGAGAATAAGGAGGGAACTAAAAGAGTGACCTTTGTGACATATAAAAAACGAAATCTTTTCTGGGGGGGGCTGGGTGGGGGGAAAAGAGCGGTCACTGCAAAATCAGTTGACGCTTGCGAGTGGATTCGCAAATCCAAATGGAGAGGGGAGATGTGGTTGTCCGACAAGGGATAAAGGGCAACTCAGGAGGGGAAGGGGAGATTGGGGATAAAGAAGATAGAAATAGGAGAATAAGGAAAATGTTGGATGTTGTAGGAATGTTGTCTGGTAAAGAGTTGAAAATAAGAAAACAGAAATGGAAAAGGAGGAAAGGTAATGATGGAAAAACGGAAAGAGAAGATAAACAAAATATAAAATGGCTACGCTGAACTATATGACTCTAAATATTAATGGAATACATAACCAAATTAAAAGGAAGAAACTACTAAATTTACTGAAAAAGGAAAAAATAGATATAGCATTTGTCCAAGAAACACATTTAACTGAATTGGAGCACAAGAAATTAAAGAGAGATTGGGTAGGACATGTAACAGCAGCATCGTATAATTCAAAAGCAAGAGGAGTGGCTATATTAATTAGCAAAAATGTGCCATTTAAAATAGAAGAGGAAATAATAGATCCAGCAGGGAGATATGTTATGATAAAATGTCAGATATACTCAGAGCTTTGGAATCTACTTAATATATATTCAACTAACGAAGAAGATCAAAAGTTTATGCAAGATATCTTTTTGAAGGTAGCTAATACGCAAGGGAACATACTAATAGGAGGGGATTTCAATCTGAATTTGGATCCAAATATGGATAAAACGGGGAAAAAAATTAACAGGAAGAACAAAGTAACCAAATTTATAAATAAATCAATGCAAGAAATGAAACTTGTGGACATATGGAGGAAACAAAACCCAAAAGAAAAGGAATACTCATACTACTCGACTAGACATAAAACATACTCAAGGATAGACCTATTCCTGTTATCAGCCCACATACAAGGGAGAGTTAGGAAAACGGAATATAAAGCTAGACTATTATCGGACCACTCACCCCTGTTATTGGCAATAGAGCTAGAAGACATCCCTCCAAGAATGTATAGATGGAGACTAAACCCCATGCTACTTAAAAGACAGGATTTTAGAGAATTTATTGAAAAACAATTAAAAATGTACTTTGAAGTAAATACGGAATCAGTGGAAGATAAGTTTATACTATGGGACGCAATGAAAGCATTCATTAGAGGGCAAATAATAAGTTATGCAACCAAGATGAAGAAGGACTATAATCAGGAAACAGAGCAGTTGGAAAGGGAAATAATAAACATAGAAAAAAAATTAGCAATAAAGGAAGATACAACCAAAAGAAGAGAATTGGCGGATAAAAAAATAAAATATGAAACATTACAAACATATAAGGTGGAGAAGAATATAATGAAGACAAAACAGAAATATTATGAACTAGGGGAAAAAACACACAAAATCCTAGCATGGCAGCTTAAGACAGAGCAAACTAAGAAAATGGTCTTGGCAACAAGGAAAAAAGACAAACAAATTACATATAATCCAAAAGAAATTAAGGAAAACTTTAGAGAATTCTATGAACAATTATACCGAACCGAAAACGAAGGGAAAGAAGGGAAAATAGATGAATTTTTGACTAAAATTGAACTACCAAAACTACAAATAGAGGAACAAAATAAATTAACAGAACCATTTGGAACAGTAGAAATACAAGAGATAATAAAAAATTTACCAAATAATAAGACACCAGGAGAGGATGGACTCCCAATAGAATTCTACAAAACATTTAAAGACCTAATAATACCGCCCCTCCTGGATGTAATCAACCAGATTGATGAGACACAAAACTTACCAGATTCATGTAAAACAGCAATAATTACAGTGATACTAAAACAAGGGAAAGATCCACTCTCACCAGCGTCATATAGACCAATATCTTTGCTAAACACAGATTATAAGATAATAGCTAAACTATTAGCGAACAGATTAGCAGAACAGGTACCGAAAATGGTAAATTTAGACCAAACTGGATTTATCAAAAAAAGACGCACAACAGACAATATTTGTAAATTTATTAACTTAATTCATGCAGTAGAAGGAAATAAAGCACCGGCAGTAGCAGTTGCTTTAGACGCAGAGAAGGCCTTCGACAGAGTAGAATGGAATTACTTGTTCAAAGTATTGCAAAAATTCAGTTTACCAGAGAAGTATATTAATTGGATTAAAGCATTATATAAGGGACCGTTAGCGAAAGTGACAGTAAATGGACATGTATCAAAGCAATTTAACTTAAGCAGGTCAACGCGGCAGGGATGCCCACTATCACCATTATTGTTTGCGCTAGCTATAGAACCACTAGCAGAATCGATAAGAAGAGATAATAATATAAAAGGAATAAAAATAAAAGACAGGGAATATAAAATCAGTCTGTTTGCGGATGATGTGATAGTGTACTTAACAGAACCAGAACTAGCAATAAAAGAACTATATAAGAAATTGAAGGAATATGGAGAAGTGTCGGGATACAAGATAAACGTAAATAAAAGTGAAGCAATGCATATGAATAACGCGGATTTCTCAAAATTTAAGGAGGAATCCCCATTCAGATGGCAAACGCAGGCAATAAGATACCTAGGTGTGCAAATAAACAAAAATCTAGGCCAATTATATAAACTCAATTACAATCCACTAATGAAAAAATTACAGGACGATTTAGAGCATTGGAAAGAGCTACCACTAACACTGATAGGAAGGATAAACTGTATTAAAATGAACATTTTTCCAAGGATACTATACTTATTTCAGGCATTGCCAATACAACTGACAGAAAAATTCTTCAAAGAGTTAAAGAAAATAATAAGGAGATTTTTATGGAGAGGGGGGAAACCGAGGATAGCACTAGACAAATTAACAGAATGGTATAAACAAGGAGGCTTACAATTGCCAAACTTCAAAAATTATTATAGAGCCGCACAATTAAGGTACCTATCAGATTTTTATCAAACAAGGGAAAAACCAGACTGGACGAGACTAGAATTAGATAAAATAGGGGAAAAGATACCTGAACACATATTATATAAATGGGACGAAAAATTGGTACAACATAGAACTTCTCCAGTATTACACCATCTCCTCAATATATGGAAGAAGATTCATGTAGAAAGAAATAAAATAAATTACCAAATACCAAAACTAATATTGACGCAAAATAAGCTACTCCCTTTTACAATAGACAACCTTGCCTTTAGAAAATGGGAAAAAAAAGGGATTAAAAGAATAGAAAATTGTTTTTCAGGAAGTAGATTCTTATCCTTTGAACAAATGAGAGATAAGTACAATATAACGGGAGATACAGCGCTGGCATATTACCAACTGAGATCCTACTTGAAAGATAAATTAGGAAGCAACTTGAGTTTACCAGAGGGAAGTAACCTTGAATATGTGATTACAGATACAATGTTAATCAAAAGATTTATAAAAAATATGTATATTAAACTGCAAGAAAAGGAAAATGAGGAAACAAATGGTAAAACTAAACAAAAATGGGAACAAGATTTAAATATAAAGATAAAAAAGGAAACATGGGAGAAGTTATGCTCTGGAACGATGAGAAATACAATAAATACGAGGCTGCGTATGATACAATATAATTGGTTACAAAGACTATACATTACACCGCAAAAGTTAAATAAATGGGACCCGACAGTATCGGATAGATGTTTTCGATGTAAAAAAGAAAGGGGAACAACAATTCATGCAATCTGGACATGTGAGAGAGTAGAAAAATTTTGGGATGATCTCAATCAGATATTAAATAAAATAACAGAAAACAATATACCAAAGAATCCAGAGATCTTTCTCCTAAGTAACATAAAAAATAAAGAATTTGGAATTGACTTGGAGGATGCACAAAAAAGATTTGTTAAGATAGCCCTAGCTGTAGCAAAAAAATGTATTATGTCAACCTGGAAATTGGAAGATAATTTGAAAATACAACAATGGTATATAGAAATGAATAAATGTATTCCATTAGAAAAAATAACATATAGTTTAAGAAATAATATTGAAATATTCGAACAAGTATGGGAGCCTTACATTAAATACAATAGCGAAAACCTACCGGGAACAAACATTACCTAAGTTGATGGAAGGAGAAGAGAAGAAAAGAATGGACTCAGTAGAATTTCTGGTGTATTTTTGTTGAATGACAACATTGTCTAACTGAATTAATGCAACCTAGATTGTATAACTAAAATGGATGAGAGGGGGGGGATGGGGGGTGGCTTGGGAGGAGGGAGGGGGGAGGGAGAAAAAGTCACTGTAAATGTGTGGAAAAGAAAAAGTGTATATCATGGCTATTGTGATTTATGGTGTGAAAAATAAAAAATTAAAAAAAAAAAAAAAAAAAAAAAAAAATTTCCCACTATCCCAATATCCTGGTGAAATTTTCCAACACATTCCCACTGTCCCCATATCCAGGTGAATCTTTCCAACACTTCCGCACTGTCCTGGTGAAATGCTTCACAAATTTCCCAATGAACCAATGACCTGATGAATCCTTCCACCACTTTCCCACTGCCATAAGCCCTGGTAAAACCTTCCTTCAAATTCACACTGTCCCAATGTCCTTGTCAAATCTTCCAACTCTTTCCCACTTTAGACATGTCCTGGTGATAACTTCAACCACCTTCACACTATGCCAATACAATGGTGAAACAATATACCACTTACCCACTGTCCTGGTGAAATCTTCCACCACATTTCCACTTTCCCAATGTCCTGGCGAAACATTCCACCACTTTCCCTCTGTCCAGGTGCAATATTCCACTACTTTCCAACAGTCTGAATATACTGCTGGTACCATAAACCACTTGTTGACTGTCCCAATATCCTGGTGAATCCTCTCACGACGTTTCAACTCTCCCTATATCCTGGTAAAACCTTTCACTAGCTTCCCACTGACCCAATGACCTTGTGAATCCTTCCACAAAATTCCCACTGTCCACAAGCCCTGGTATAAACTGCCCCCACTTTCC
This sequence comes from Narcine bancroftii, assembly GCF_036971445.1. Classification (NCBI taxonomy): domain Eukaryota; kingdom Metazoa; phylum Chordata; class Chondrichthyes; order Torpediniformes; family Narcinidae; genus Narcine; species Narcine bancroftii. The sequence goes on from NC_091470.1 coordinate 202,877,942, forward strand.
CACTGTCTCAATATCCTGCTGAAACCATCCACATCATTCCCATTGTCTTAATATCCTGATTAAATCTTCCACCATTTTTCCACTGTCCCAATGTCCAGATGAAACCTTCCATCACCTTTCCACTCTCAAAATGTCCTTGTGAAACCTACCAGCTCAGTTCCTCTGTACCAAAGTACTGGTGAAACCATTACCACTTAGCCACTGTCCCCATATTTTGGTGAAACTTTCCAACAATTCCCCACTGTCCTCGTGAAATCTTCCACCAATTTCCCACTGAACCAATGACCTGGTGAATCCTTCCACCACTTTCCCACTGTCCATAAGCCATGGTAAAACCTTCCTTCAATTTCCCACTGTCCCAATGTCCTTGTCAAACCTTCCAACTCTTTCCTACTGTACACATGTTCTGGTGAGAACTTCAACCACCTTCACATTATGCCAATAAAATGGTGAAACATTTCACCACGTTCCCACTGTACAAATGTCCTAGTGAAACTTTCGCCCAGTTCCCCATTATCCCAATATCTTGGTTAAACTTTCCACCACTTCTCCACAGTCCTGGTGAAATCTTCCCCAACTTCCCCACTGTCGTAATAACCTGGTGAAAGCTTTCACCACGTTTTCACTATTCCAATATCCTGGTGAAATTTTCAACGACTTCCCCACAATCCTGCTGAAATTTTCCACCTATTTCCCACTGTCCCAATATCCTGGTGAAACCTTTCAGCACGTTCCTACCGTCCCAATGTCATGGCGAATACCTCCACCACTTTACACGTTCCCAATGTCCAGATGTAACCTTCCATCACCTTTCCACTCTCAAAATGTCCTTGTGATACCTACCAGCTCATTTCCACTGTACCAACGTCCTGATGAAACCATCCACCACTTTCCCACTGTCCCCATATCCTGGTGAAACTTTCCAACACTTCCCCACTGTCGTCGTGAAATCTTCCACCACTGTCCCAAATTCCTGGTGAAACCTTTCACCATGATCCCATTGACCCTGTGAAGCCTTCCACCACTTTCCCACTGTCCAGTGGAATTCTACCATTAATTTCCAACTGTCTTAATGTCCTGGCTAAACATTTTGTCACCTTTCATTGTCCCAATATCCTGGAGAAACATTCCACCACATTTCGATTGTCCCAATGTCCTGGTGAAATTTTCCACCACTTTCCCACTGTCCCTCGATCCTGGTGAAACATTTCGTCATGTTCCCATTGCCCCCGTGATACTTTCCACCACTTTCCCACTGTCCAGGGGAATTCTACCACTAAATCCCAACGGTCCTACTGACATGGCTAAACATTCTACGACGTTGCCACTGTCCCAATATCATTGAGAATCTTTCCAGCAATTTTCGATTGTCCCAATGTCATGGTGAAACCTTCCACCACATTTCCATTCTACCAATGTCATGGTGATAACATCCACCACTTTCCTACTGTCCCAATGCTATGGGAAAACCTTTCACCACGTTCTAACTGACCCAATAACCTGGTGAAACGTTTCACAAAGTTCCCACTGTCCCAATGTCATGGCGAAAACTTCCACCACTTTCCCATTGTCCCAATGTCCTTCTGAAACCTTCCAACTCTTTCCCACTGTCCCAATCTCCTGGTGAAACCTTTCATCACGTTTCCACTCTGCCTAAATCCTGTTGAGGCGTTCCACCACTTCCCCACTGTCCAGGTCAAATATTCCACCACTTTCCCAAAGTCCCAATAACCTCGTGAAGCCTTTCACCATGTTCCCACTCTCCCAATCCCCTGATGAAACATTCTAACACTTCTCCACTGTCCCCATATCCTGGTAAAACGTTCTAACACTTCCCCATTGTCCTCGTGAAATTTTCCACCACTGTCCCATTGTCCCAATATCGTGGTGAAGCCTTTCACCATGTTCCTACCGTCCCAATGTCATGGCGAATACCTCCACCACTTTCCGATGGTCCTAATGTCCAGATGAAACCTTCCATCACCATTCCACTGTCCAAATGTCCTTGTGAAACCTAACAACTCATTTCCACTGTACCGAAGTCCTGGTAAATCCTTCCACCACTTTCCCACTGTCCATAAGCCATGGTAAAACCTTCCTTCAATTTCCCACTGTCCCAATGTCCTTGTCAAACCTTCCAACTCTTTCCCACTGTACACATGTCCTGGTGAGAACTTCAACCACCTTCACATTATGCCAATAAAATGGTGAAACATTTCACCACGTTCCCACTGTACAAATGTCCCAGTGAAACTTTCGCACAGTTCCCCATTATCCCGATATATTGGGTAAACATTCCACCACTTCTCCACAGTCCTGGTGAAATCTTCCCCAGCTTCCCCACTGTCCCAATAACCTGGTGAAACATTTCACCACGTTTTCACGATTCCAATATCCTGGTGAAATTTTCCACCACTTCCCCACAGTCCTGCTGAAATCTTCCACCAATTTCCCACTGTCCCAGTATCCTGGTGACACCTTCCACATCATTCCCATTGTCTTAATATCCTGATTAAATCTCCATGCATTTTTCCACTGTCCCAATCTCCCGATGAAACCGTCCATCACCTTCAGACTGCCCATATGACCTTGTGAAACCTACCAGTTCATTTCCTCTGTACCAAAGTCCTGGTGAAACCATCCATCACTTAGCCACTATCCCCATATCCTGGTGAAACTTTCCAACACTTCCCCACTGTCCTCGTGAAATCTTCCACCACATTTCCACTTTCCCAATGTCCTGGCGAAACGTTCCACCACTTTCCCACTGTCCAGGTGCAATATTCCACTACTTTCCAACTGTCTGAATATACTGCTGGTACCATAAACCACTTTTCGACTGTCCCAATATCCTGGTGAATCCTCTCACCACGTTTCAACTGTCCCTATATCCTGGTAAAACCTTTCATTAGCTTCCCACTGACCCAATGACCTTGTGAATCCTTCCACAAAATTCCCACTGTCCACAAGCCCTGGTATAAACTGCCCCCACTTTCCCACTGTCTCAATATCCTGCTGAAACCATCCACATCATTCCCATTGTCTTAATATCCTGATTAAATCTTCCACCATTTTTCCACTGTCCCAATGTCCAGATGAAACCTTCCATCACCTTTCCACTCTCAAAATGTCCTTGTGAAACCTACCAGCTCATTTCCTCTCTACCAAAGTACTGGTGAAACCATCACCACTTAGCCACTGTCCCCATATCCTGGTGAAACTTTCCAACAATTCCCACTGTCCTCGTGAAATCTTCCACCAATTTCCCACTGAACCAATGACCTGGTGAATCCTTCCACCACTTCCCCACTGTCCATAAGCCATGGTAAAACCTTCCTTCAATTTCCCACTGTCCCAATGTCGTTGTCAAACCATCCAACTCTTTCCCACTGTACACATGTCCTGGTGAGAACTTCAAACACATTCACATTATGCCAATAAAATGGTGAAACATTTCACCACGTTCCCACTGTCCCAATGTCCTAGTGAAACTTTCGCCCAGTTCCCCATTATCCCAATATCTTGGTTAAACTTTCCACCACTTCCCCACACTCCTGGTGAAATCTTCCCCAACTTCCCCACTGTCGTAATACCCTGGTGAAAGCTTTCACCACGTTTTCACTATTCCAATATCCTGGTGAAATTTTCCACGACTTCCCCACAATCCTGCAGAAATTTTCCACCAATTTCCCACTGTCCCAATCTCCTGGTCAAACCTTTCATCACGTTTCCACTCTGCCTAAATCCTGTTGAGGCGTTCCACCACTTCCCCACTGTCCAGGTCAAATATTCCACCACTTTCCCAAAGTCCCAATAACCTCGTGAAGCCTTTCACCATGTTCCCACTCTCCCAATCCCCTGATGAAACATTCTAACAATTCCCCACTGTCCCAATATCCTGTTGAAACCTGTTGCCAAGTTCCATTCCCCCGGTGCAACCTTCCACCACTTTCCCACTGTCCAGATGAATTCTACCACTAATTCCCAACGGTATTAATGCCCTGGCGAAACATTTCACCACTTTCGCACTCACCCAATGTCCTGGAGAAACCTTCCACCACTTTCCAATTGCCCCAATGTCCTGGTAAAATTTTCCACCACTTTCCCACTGTCCCCATGTCCAGGTGAATCTTTCCAACACTTCCCCACTGTCCTGGTGAAACCTTCCATCAGTTTCCCACTATCCCAATAACCTCGTGAAATTTTCCACCACATTCCCACTGTCCCCATATCCACGTGAATCTTTCCAACATTTCCCCACTGTCCTGGTTAAATCTTCCACCAATTTCTCACTGAACCAATGACCTGGTGAATTCATCCACCACTTTCCCACTGTCCATAAGCCATGGTAAAACCTTAATTCAATTTCCCACTGTCCCAATGTCCTTGTCAAACCTTCCAACTCTTTTCCACTGTACACATGTCCTGGTGAGAACTTCAACCACCTTCACACTATGCCAATACAATGGCGAAACATTTCACCACGTTCCCACTGTACAAATGTCCTAGTGAAACTTTCGCCCAGTTCCCCATTATCCAAATATCTTGGTTAAACTTTCCACCACTTCTCCACAGTCCTGGTGAAATCTTCCCCATCTTCCCCTCTGTCCTAATAACCTGGTGAAAACTTTTACCACGTTTTCACTATTCCAATATCCTGGTGACATTTTCCACAGACCTGCTGAAATCTTCCACGACATTCGCAATGTCCCAATATCCTGGTGAAACCTTCCACAACATTCCCATTGTCTTAACATAACATAACATAACATAACATAACATAACATAACATAACATAACAATTACAGCACGGAAACAGGCCATTAGGCCCTTCTAGTCCGCACCGAACCAAACAACCCTTTCTAGTCCCACCTCCCTGCACAATGCCCATAACCCTCCATCTTCTTCTCATCCACATACCTGTCCAACCTTTTCTTAAATAATACAATTGACTCCGCCGCCACTATTTCTCCCGGAAGATGAATCCACACAGCTACCACTCTCTCATATCGTGATTAAATCTTGCACCACTTTTCCACTGTACCAATGCCCTGTTGAATCCTTCCACCACTTTCCCACTGTCCGAATGTCCAGGTGAAATATTGCAACGCGTTCCGAGAGTCTCAATGACCTGGTGAAAACTTCCACAATATTCATATTGTCTTAATATCCTGATTAAACCTTCCACCACATTTACACATTCCCAATGTCCTGGTGAAACCTTCCACCACTTTCCCACTGTTGAGGTGCAATCTTCCACTAATTTCCAACTGTCTGAATATCCTGGTGGTACCATAAACCACTTTCCGACTGTCCCAGTATCCTGGTGAATCCTGTCACCACGTTTCAACTGTCCCTATATCCTGGTAAAACCTTTCATTAGCTTCCCACTGACCCAATAACCTTGTGAATCCTTCCACCACATTCCCACTGTCCACATTCCCTGGTATAAACTGCCCCCACTTTCCCACTGTCCCAATATCCTGGTGAAATCTTCCCCCACTTTCCCACTGTCCCACAATCCTGGTGAAACCTTTCAGCACGTTCCTACCGTCCCAATGTCATGGCGAATACCTCCACCACTTTCCACGTTCCCAATGTCCAGATGTAACCTTCCATCACCTTTCCACTCTCAAAATGTCCTTGTGATACCTACCAGCTCATTTCCACTGTACCAACGTCCTGATGAAACCATCCACCACTTTCCCACTGTCCCCATATCCTGGTGAAACTTTCCAACACTTCCCCACTGTCGTCGTGAAATCTTCCACCACTGTCCCAAATTCCTGGTGAAACCTTTCACCATGATCCCATTGACCCTGTGAAGCCTTCCACCACTTTCCCACTGTACAGTGGAATTCTACCACTAATTTCCAACTGTCTTAATGTCCTGGCTAAACATTTCGCCACCTTTCATTGTCCCAATATCCTGGACAAACATTCCACCACTTTTCGATTGTCTCAATATCCTGGTGAAATTTTCCACCACTTTCCCACTGTCCCTCAATTCTGGTGAAACATTTCACCATGTTCCCATTGCCCCCGTGATACTTTCCACCACTTTCCCACTGTCCATGGGAAATCTCCCACTAAATCCCAACGGTTCTAATGACCTGGTTAAACATTCTACGACGTTGCCACTATGCCAATATCCTTGAGAATCTTTCCAGCAATTTTCCATTGTCCCAATGTCATGGTGAAACCTTCCACCACATTTCCACTCTACCAATTTCCTGGTGATAACATCCACCACTTTCCAACTGTCCCAATGTTATGGGAAAACCTTTCACCACGTTCTAACTGACCCAATAACCTGGTGAAACGTTTCACAAAGTTCCCACTGTCCCAATGTCATGGCGAAAACTTCCACCACTTTCCCATTGTCCCAATGTCCTTCTGAAACCTTCCAACTCTTTCCCACTGTCCCAATCTCCTGGTGAAACCTTTCATCACGTTTCCACTCTCACTAAATACTGGTGAGGCGTTCCACCACTTCCCCACTGTCCAGATCAAATATTCCACCACTTTCCCAAAGTCCCAATAACCTCGTGAAGCCTTTCACCATGTTCCCACTCTCCCAATATCCTGGAGAAACCTTCCACCACTTTCCAATTGCCCCAAAGACGTGGTAAAAATTTCCACCACTTTCCCACTGTCCCCATATCCAGGTGAATCTCTCCAACACTTCCCCACTGTCCTGGTGAAATCTTCCACCAATTTCCCACGATCCCAAAATCCTGGTAAAATTTTCCACCACATTCCCACTGTCCCCATATCCAGGTGAATCTTTCCAACATTTCCCTAGTATCCTTGTGAAATCTTCCACCAATTTCCCACTGAACCAATGACCTGGTAAATCCTTCCACCGCTTTCCACTGTCCATAAGCCATGGTAAAACCTTCCTTCAATTTCCCACTGTCCCAATATCCTGATGAAATCTTCCCCCACTTTCCCAATAACATGGTGATACCTTTCACCACGTTTTCACTATTCCAATATCCTGGTGAAATTTTCCACCACTTCCCCACAGTCCTGCTGAAATCTTCCACCAATTTCCCACTGTCCCAATATCCTGGTGAAACCTTCCACATCATTTGCATTGTCTTAATATCGTGATTAAATCTTGCACCACTTTTCCACTGTACCAATGTCCTGTTGAATCCTTCCACCACATTCCCACTTTCCAGGTGCAATCTTCCACTAATTTCCAACTGTCTGAATATCCTGGTGGTACCATAAATCACTTTCCGACTATCCCAATATCCTGGTGAATCCTGTCACCACGTTTCAACTGTCCCTATATCCTGGTGAAAACTTTCACTAGATTCCCACTGACCCAATGATCTTGTGAATCCTTCCAACACATTCCCACTGTCCACAGGCCGTGGAATAAACTGCCCCCTCTTTCCCACTGTCCCAATATCCTGGTGAAATCTTCCCCCACTTTCACACTGTCCCAAGATCCCGGTGAAACCTTTCAGCACCTTCCCACCGTCCCAATGCCATGGAGAATACCTCCACCACTTTCCACGGTCCCAATGTCCAGATGAAACCTTCCATCACCATCCCACTGTCCAAATGTCCTTGTGATGCCTACCAGCTCATTTCCACTGTACCAACGTCCTGGTGAAACAATCCACCAATTTCCCACTGTCCCCATATCGTGGTGAAACTTTCCAAGACTTCCCCACCGTCCTCGTGAAATCTTCCACCACTGTCCAAATTCCTGGTGAAACCTTTCACCATGTTCCCATTGCCACGGTGAAACCCTCCACCAGTTTCCCACTGTCCAGGTGAATTCTTCCACTAATTGCCAACTGTCTTAATATCCTCGCTATACATTTTACCACGCTTCCATTGTCCCAAAATCCTGGAGAAACATTCCACCACATTCCTATTGTTCCAATGTCCTGGTGAAATTTTCCAGCACTTTCCCACTGTCCCAATATCGTGGTGAAGCCTTTTACCAAGTTCCTACCGTCCCAAAGTCATGGCGAATACCTCCACCACTCTTCGACGGTCCCAATGTCCAGATGAAACCTTCCATCACCATTCCAGTGACCAAATGTCCTTGTGAAACCTACCAGCTCATTTCCACTGTACCGAAGTCCTGGTGAAACCATCCACCACTTTCCCACTGACCCATATCCTGGTGAAACTTTCCAACACTTCCCCACTGGCCTCGTGAAATCTTCCCACGCTGCCCCATTGTCCCAATAACCTGGTGAAACCTTTCACCACGTTTTCACCATACCAATATCCTGGTGAAATTTTCAACCACTTTCCCACTGTCCTGTTGAAGTCTCTCTCCAACTTCCCACTGTCCCAATATCCTGGTAAAACCTTTCACTTGCTTTCCACTGACCCAATGACCTGGTGAATCCTTCCACCACTTTACCACTGACCAGAAGACCTGGTAAAACCTTCCCCCACTTGTCCACTGCCCCAATATCATGGTGAAATCTTCCCCCACTTTCCCACTGTCCCACAATCCTGGTGAAGCCTTTCAGCACGTTTCTACCGTCCCAATGTCATGACGAATACCTCCACCACTTTACACGTTCCCAATGTCCAGATGTAACCTTCCATCACCTTTCCACTCTCATAATGTCCTTGTGATACCTACCAGCTCATTTCCACTGTACCAACGTCCTGATGAAACCATCCACCACTTTCTCACTGACCCCATATCCTGGTGAAACTTTCCAACACTTCCCCACTGTCGTCGTGAAATCTTCCACCACTGTCCCAAATTCCTGGTGAAACCTTTCACCATGATCCCATTGACCCTGTGAAGCCTTCCACCATTTTCCCACTGTCCAGTGGAATTCTACCACTAATTGCCAACTGTCTTAATGACCTGGCTAAACATTTTGCCACCTTTCATTGTCCCAATGTCCTGGACAAACATTCCACCACTTTTCGATTGTCCCAATGTCCTGGTGAAATTTTCCACCACTTTCCCACTGTCCCTCCATCCTGGTGAAACATTTCACCATGTTCCCATTGCTCCGCTGATACTTTCCACCACTTTCCCACTGTCCATGGGAAATCTACCACTAAATCCCAACGGTTCTAATGACCTGGTTAAACATTCTACGACGTTGCCACTATCCCAATATCCTTGAGAATCTTTCCAGCAATTTTCGATTGTCCCAATGTCCTGGAGAAACCTTCCACCACATTTCCACTCTACCAATGTCCTGGTGATAACATCCACCACTTTCCAACTGTCCCAATGTTATGGGAAAACCTTTCACCACGTTCTAACTGACCCAATAACCTGGTGAAACGTTTCAAAAAGTTCCCACTGTCCCAATGTCATGGCAGAAGCTTCCACCACTTTCCAATTGTCCCAATGTCCTTCTGAAAACTTCCAACTCTTTCCCACTGTACCAATCTCCTGGTGAAACCTATCATCACGTTTCCACTCTCCCTAAATCCTGGTGAGGCGTCCCACCACTTCCCCACTGTCCAGGTCAAATATTCCACCACTTTCCCAAAGTCCCAATAACCTCGTGAAGCCTTTCACCATGTTCCCACTCTCCCAATCCCCTGATGAAACATTCTAACAATTCCCCACTGTCCCAATATGTTGCCAAGTTCCCATTCCCCCGGTGCAACCTTCCACCACTTTCCCACTGTACAGATGAATTCTACCACTAATTCCCAACGGTATAAATGCCCTGGCGAAACATTTTACCACTTTCGCACTCACCCAATGTCCTGGAGAAACCTTCCACCACTTTCCAATTGCCCCAATGTCCTGGTAAAATTTTCCACCACTTTCCCACTGTCCCCATATCCAGGTGAATCTTTCCAACACTTCTCCACAGTCCTGGTGAAATCTTCCCCAACTTCCCCACTGTCCTAATATCCTGGTGCAACCTTCCACATCATTCCCATTGTCTTAATATCCTGATGAAATCTTCCACCATTTTTCCACTGTCCCAATATCCTGGTGAAACCTTCCACATCATTCCCATTGTCTTAATATCCTGATTAAATCTTCCACCATTTTTCCACTGTCCCAATGTCCAGATGAAACCTTCCATCACCTTCACACTGTTCAAATGCCCTTGTGAAACTACCAGCTCATTTTCTCTGTACCAAAGTCCTGGTGAAACCATCCACCACTTAGCCACTGTCCCCATATCCTGGTGAAACTTTCCAACAATTCCCCACTGTCCTCGTGAAATCTTCCACCACTTTCCCACTGTCCCAATATCCTGGTGAAAGATTTCACCACGTTCCTACCCTCCCAATGTCATGGAAAATACCTCCAGCACTTTTCCACGGTCCCAAAGTCCAGATGAAACCTTCCATCACCAGCCCACTGTCCAAAGGTCCTTGTGATGCCTACCAGCTCATTTCCACTGTACCAACGTCCTGGTGAAACAATCCACCAATTTCCCACTGTCCCCATATCCTGGTGAAACTTTCCAACACTTCACCACCGTCCTCGCGAAATATTCCACCACTGCCGAAATTCCTGGTGAAACCTTTCACCATGTTCCCATTGCCACGGTGAAACCGTCCACCACTTTCCCACTGTCCAGGTGCAATATTCCACTACTTTCCAACTGTATGAATATCCTGGTGGTACCATACACCACTTTCCGAATGTCCCCATATCCTGGTGAAACTTTTCAACACTTCCCCACTGTTCTCGTGAAATCTTCCACCACTGCCCAAATTCCTTGTGAAACCTTTCACTATGTTCCCATTGCCACGGTGAAACCTTCCACCAGTTTCCCACTGTCCAGGTGAATTCTTCCACTAATTGCCAACAGTCTTAATGTCCTCGCTATACATTTTACCACGCTTCCATTGTCCCAGAATCCTGGAGAAAAATTCCACCACATTCCTATTGTTCCAATGTCCTGGTGAAATCTTCCACCACTTTCCCACAGTCCCAAAGTCCTGGTGAAACTTTTCACCACGTTACAACTGTCCAAATGTCCTAGTGAAACTTTCGCCCAGTTCCCCATTATCCCAATATCTTGGTTAACCTGTCCACCACTTCCCCACAGTCCTGGTGCAATCCTCCCCAACTTCCCCACTGTCACAATATCCTGATGAAACCTTCCACATCATTCCTATTGTCTTAATATCGTGATTAAATCTTGCACCACTTTTCCACTGTACCAATGTCCTGTTGAATCCTTCCACCACTTTCCCACTGTCCGAATGTCCAGGTGAAATATTCCACCGCGTTCCGAGAGTCCCAATGACCTGGTGAAACCTTCCTTCAATTTCCCACTGTCCCAATATCCTGGTGAAATCTTCCCCCTCTTTCCCAATAACATGGTGATACCTTTCACCACGTTTTCACTATTCCAATATCCTGGTGAAATTTTCCACCTCTTCCCCACAGTCCTGCTGAAATCTTCCACCAATTTTCCACTGTCCCAATATCCTGGTGAATCCTGTCACCACGTTTCAACCGTCCCTATATCCTGGTGAAAACTTTCACTAGCTTCCCACTGACCCAATGATCTTGTGAATCCTTCCAACACATTCCCACTGTCCACAGGCCGTGGTATAAACTGCTCCCTCTTTCCCACTGTCCCAATATCCTGGTGAAATCTTCCCCCACTTTCACACTGTCCCAAGATCCCGGTGAAACCTTTCAGCACCTTCCCACCGTCCCAATGCCATGGAGAATACCTCCACCACTTTCCACGGTCCCAATGTCCAGATGAAACCTTCCATCACCATCCCACTGTCCAAATGTCCTTGTGATGCCTACCAGCTCATTTCCACTGTACCAACGTCCTGGTGAAACAATCCACCAATTTCCCACTGTCCCCATATCCTGGTGAAACTTTTCAACACTTCCCCACTGTTCTCGTGAAATCTTCCACCACTGCCCAAATTCCTGGTGAAACCTTTCACTATGTTCCCATTGCCACGGTGAAACCTTCCACCAGTTTCCCACTGTCCAGGTGAATTCTTCCACTAATTGCCAACAGTCTTAATGTCCTCGCTATACATTTTACCACGCTTCCATTGTCCCAGAATCCTGGAGAAAAATTCCACCACATTCCTATTGTTCCAATGTCCTGGTGAAATCTTCCACCACTTTCCCACAGTCCCAAAGTCCTGGTGAAACTTTTCACCACGTTACAACTGACACAATATCCTGGTGAATCCACGAACCACGTTACCACTATCCCAATGTCCTGGTGAAACCTTCCACCATTTTCCCACTGTCCAAGTGTCCTGGTGAAAGATACCAGCACTTTTGCCATTGTCGCAATATCTTGGTGATCCCTTCGATAAATTTCCCACTGTCCCAATTTTCTGGTGAAACTTTTCAACACACACCCGCTGTTCCAATATCCTGATGAAACGTTTCACCACGTTCCTACTGTCACAATGTCCTAGTAAAACGTTCCACCACTTTCCCACTGTACCAATATCCTGGTGAAACATTTCACCACTTTCCCACCGTCCCAGAGTCCTGGTGAAACTTTTCACCACGTTCCCATTGTTCCAATGTCCTGGTGAAACTTTCTTTCATTTTTCCATTGACCCAAAGTCCAGGTGCTAACTTCAAACACTTTCCCACTGTCCCAAAATCCTCTTGAAACTTTCACCATGTTCCCATCGTTCCTGTGATAACTTCCAATACTTTCCCACTGTCGGGGTGAATTCTTCCACAAATTACCAACTGTCCCAATGTCCTGGCGAAACATTTCACCACGTTCCCAGTGTCCAAATGTACTGGTGAAATCTTCCATCACATTCCGACTGCCCCAAAGACCTGGTGAAACCTTCCACCACTTTCACATTTTCCCAATATCCTGGTGAAACCATTCACCAGGATTCCACGGTCCGAAAGTCCTGGTAAAACCTTCCACCCCTTTCCCACTGTCCAAATGTCCTCGTGAAACCTTCCACCAGATTCCAACTCTCCGAATGTCCTGGTGAAACCTTCCACCACTTTCCCACTCTCCTGGTGAAATCTTCCACCGCTTTCCCACTGTCCACATGTTCAGGAGAATCTTAACAAAACTTCCCCACTGTCCTGGTGAAATCTTCCACCAATTTCCCACTATGCCAATAACCTGGTGAAATTTTGCAGCTCATTCCCACTGTCCCCATATCCAGGTGAAACTTTCCAACACTTCCCCACTGTCCTGGTGAAATCTTCCATCAATGTCCCACTATCCCAATATCCTTGTGAAATTTTCCACCACTGTCCCACTGTCCCAATATCGTGGTGAAGCCTTTCACCACGTTCCTACCGTCCCAATATCATGGCGAATACCTCCACAACTTTCCGACGATCCCAATGTCCAGATGAAACCTTCCATCACCATTCCACTGTTCAAATGTCCTTGATAAACCTACCAGCTCATTTCCACTGTACCGAAGTCATGGTGAAACCATCCACCCCTTTCCCACTGTACCCATATCCTGGTGAAACTTTCCAACACTTCCCCACCGTCCTCGTGAAATCTTCCCACGCTTCCCCATTGTCCCAATAACCTAGTGAAACCTTTCACCACGTTTTCACCATACCAATATCCTGGTGAAATTTTCAACCACTTTCCCACTGTCCTGCTGAAGACTTTCACCAATTTCCCACTGAACCAATGACCTGGTGAATCCTTCCACCACTTTCCCACTGTCCATAAGCCATGGTAAAACCTTCCTTCAATTTCCCATTGTCCCAATGTCCTTGTCAAACCTTCCAGCTCATTCCCACTGTACACATGTCCTGGTGAGAACTTCAACCACCTTCACACTATGCCAATAAAATGGTGAAACATTTCACCACGTTCCCACTGTCCAAATGTCCTAGTGAAACTTTCGCCCAGTTCCCCATTATCCCAATATCTTGGTTAACCTGTCCACCACTTCCCCACAGTCCTGGTGCAATCCTCCCCAACTTCCCCACTGTCCCAATATCCTGGTGAAACCTTCCACATCATTCCTATTGTCTTAATATCGTGATTAAATCTTGCACCACTTTTCCACTGTACCAATGTCCTGTTGAATCCTTCCACCACTTTCCCACTGTCCGAATGTCCAGGTGAAATATTCCACCGCGTTCCGAGAGTCCCAATGACCTGGTGAAACCTTCCTTCAATTTCCCACTGTCCCAATATCCTGGTGAAATCTTCCCCCACTTTCCCAATAACATGGTGATACCTTTCACCACGTTTTCACTATTCCAATATCCTGGTGAAATTTTCCACCTCTTCCCCACAGTCCTGCTGAAATCTTCCATCAATTTCCCACTGTCCCAATATCCTGGTGAATCCTGTCACCACGTTTCAACTGTCCCTATATCCTGGTGAAAACTTTCACTAGCTTCCCACTGACCCAATGATCTTGTGAATCCTTCCAACACATTCCCACTGTCCACAGGCCGTGGTATAAACTGCCCCCTCTTTCCCACTGTCCCAATATCCTGGTGAAATCTTCCCCCACTTTCACACTGTCCCAAGATCCCGGTGAAACCTTTCAGCACCTTCCCACCGTCCCAATGCCATGGAGAATACCTCCACCACTTTCCACGGTCCCAATGTCCAGATGAAACCTTCCATCACCATCCCACTGTCCAAATGTCCTTGTGATGCCTACCAGCTCATTTCCACTGTACCAACGTCCTGGTGAAACAATCCACCAATTTCCCACTGTCCCCATATCGTGGTGAAACTTTCCAAGACTTCCCCACCGTCCTCGTGAAATCTTCCACCACTGTCCAAATTCCTGGTGAAACCTTTCACCATGTTCCCATTGCCACGGTGAAACCCTCCACCAGTTTCCCACTGTCCAGGTGAATTCTTCCACTAATTGCCAACTGTCTTAATATCCTCGCTATACATTTTACCACGCTTCCATTGTCCCAGAATCCTGGAGAAACATTCCACCACATTCCTATTGTTCCAATGTCCTGGTGAAATTTTCCAGCACTTTCCCACTGTCCCAATATCGTGGTGAAGCCTTTCACCACGTTCCTACCGTACCAATGTCATGGCGAATACCTCCACCACTTTTCGACGGTCCCAATGTCCAGATGAAACCTTCCATCACCATTCCAGTGACCAAATGTCCTTGTGAAACCTACCAGCTCATTTCCACTGTACCGAAGTCCTGGTGAAACCATCCACCACTTTCCCACTGACCCATATCCTGGTGAAACTTTCCAACACGTCCCC
The DNA here is from genome assembly GCF_036971445.1 of Narcine bancroftii. NCBI lineage: Eukaryota > Metazoa > Chordata > Chondrichthyes > Torpediniformes > Narcinidae > Narcine > Narcine bancroftii. The sequence continues at coordinate 202,893,118 of NC_091470.1, forward strand.
ACTGGCCTCGTGAAATCTTCCCACGCTGCCCCATTGTCCCAATAACCTGGTGAAACCTTTCACCACGTTTTCACCATACCAATATCCTGGTGAAATTTTCAACCACTTTCCCACTGTCCTGTTGAAGTCTCTCTCCAACTTCCCACTGTCCCAATATCCTGGTAAAACCTTTCACTTGCTTTCAACTGACCCAATGACCTGGTGAATCCTTCCACCACTTTACCACTGTCCAGAAGACCTGTGAAAACCTTCTCCCACTTGTCCACTGCCCCAATATCATGGTGAAATCTTCCCCCACTTTCCCACTGTCCCACAATCCTGGTGAAGCCTTTCAGCACGTTTCTACCGTCCCAATGTCATGACGAATACCTCCACCACTTTATACGTTCCCAATGTCCAGATGTAACCTTCCATCACCTTTCCACTCTCATAATGTCCTTGTGATACCTACCAGCTCATTTCCACTGTACCAACGTCCTGATGAAACCATCCACCACTTTCCCACTGACCCCATATCCTGGTGAAACTTTCCAACACTTCCCCACTGTCGTCGTGAAATCTTCCACCACTGTCCCAAATTCCTGGTGAAACCTTTCACCATGATCCCATTGACCCTGTGAAGCCTTCCACCACTTTCCCACTGTCCAGTGGAATTCTACCACTAATTGCCAACTGTCTTAATGACCTGGCTAAACATTTTGCCACCTTTCATTGTCCCAATGTCCTGGACAAACATTCCACCACTTTTCGATTGTCCCAATGTCCTAGTGAAATTTTCCACCACTTTCCCACTGTCCCTCCATCCTGGTGAAACATTTCACCATGTTCCCATTGCTCCGCTGATACTTTCCACCACTTTCCCACTGTCCATGGGAAATCTACCACTAAATCCCAACGGTTCTAATGACCTGGTTAAACATTCTACGACGTTGCCACTATCCCAATATCCTTGAGAATCTTTCCAGCAATTTTCGATTGTCCCAATGTCCTGGAGAAACCTTCCACCACATTTCCACTCTACCAATGTCCTGGTGATAACATCCACCACTTTCCAACTGTCCCAATGTTATGGGAAAACCTTTCACCACGTTCTAACTGACCCAATAACCTGGTGAAACGTTTCAAAAAGTTCCCACTGTCCCAATGTCATGGCAGAATCTTTCACCACTTTCCAATTGTCCCAATGTCCTTCTGAAAACTTCCAACTCTTTCCCACTGTACCAATCTCCTGGTGAAACCTATCATCACGTTTCCACTCTCCCCAAATCCTGGTAAGGCGTCCCACCACTTCCCCACTGTCCAGGTCAAATATTCCACCACTTTCCCAAAGTCCCATTAACCTCGTGAAGCCTTTCACCATGTTCCCACTCTCCCAATCCCCTGATGAAACATTCTAACAATTCCCCACTGTCCCAATATGTTGCCAAGTTCCCATTCCCCCGGTGCAACCTTCCACCACTTTCCCACTGTCCAGATCAATTCTACCACTAATTCCCAACGGTATTAATGCCCTGGCGAAACATTTTACCACTTTCGCACTCACCCAATGTCCTGGAGAAACCTTCCACCACTTTCCAATTGCTCCAATGTCCTGGTAAAATTTTCCACCACTTTCCCACTGTCCCCATATCCAGTTGAATCTTTCCAACACTTCTCCACAGTCCTGGTGAAATCTTCCCCAACTTCCCCACTGTCCTAATATCCTGGTGCAACCTTCCACATCATTCCCATTGTCTTAATATCCTGATGAAATCTTCCACCATTTTTCCACTGTCCCAATATCCTGGTGAAACCTTCCACATCATTCCCATTGTCTTAATATCCTGATTAAATCTTCCACCATTTTTCCACTGTCCCAATGTCCAGATGAAACCTTCCATCACCTTCACACTGTCCAAATGTCCTTGTGAAACTACCAGCTCATTTCCTCTGTACCAAAGTCCTGGTGAAACCATCCACCACTTAGCCACTGTCCCCATATCCTGGTGAAACTTTCCAACAATTCCCCACTGTCCTCGTGAAATCTTCCACCACTTTCCCACTGTCCCAATATCCTGGTGAAAGCTTTCACCACGTTCCTACCCTCCCAATGTCATGGAAAATACCTCCAGCACTTTTCCACGGTCCCAATGTCCAGATGAAACCTTCCATCACCAGCCCACTGTCCAAAGGTCCTTGTGATGCCTACCAGCTCATTTCCACTGTACCAACGTCCTGGTGAAACAATCCACCAATTTCCCACTGTCCCCATATCCAGGTGAAACTTTTCATCACTTCCCCACTGTTCTCGTGAAATCTTCCACCACTGCCCAAATTCCTGGTGAAACCTTTCACTATGTTCCCATTGCCACGGTGAAACCTTCCACCAGTTTCCCACTGTCCAGGTGAATTCTTCCACTAATTGCCAACAGTCTTAATGTCCTCGCTATACATTTTACCACGCTTCCATTGTCCCAGAATCCTGGAGAAAAATTCCACCACATTCCTATTGTTCCAATGTCCTGGTGAAATCTTCCACCACTTTCCCACTGTCCCAAAATCCTGGTGAAAGATACCAGCACTTTGCCATTGTCGCAATTTCTTGGTGATCCCTTCGAATAATTTCCCACTGTCCCAATTTTCTGGTGAAACTTTTCACCACACACCCGCTGTTCCAATATCCTGATGAAACGTTTCACCACGTTCCCACTGTCACAATGTCCTAGTAAAACGTTCCACCACTTTCCCACTGTACCAATATCCTGGTGAAATATTTCACCACTTTCCCACCGTCCCAGTATCCTGGTGAAACTTTTCACCACGTTCCCACTGTCCCAAAATCCTCTTGAAACTTTCACCATGTTCCCATCGTTCCTGTGATAACTTCCAATACTTTCCCACTGTCGGGGTGAATTCTTCCACAAATTACCAACTGTCCCAATGTCCTGGCAAAACATTTCACCACGTTCCCAGTGTCCAAATGTACTGGTGAAATCTTCCATCACATTCCGACTGTCCCAAAGACCTGGTGAAACCTTCCACCACTTTCACATTTTCCCAATATCCTGGTGAAACCATTCACCAGATTCCAACTCTCCGAATGTCCTGGTGAAACCTTCCACCACTTTCCCACTCTCCTGGTGAAACCTTCCACCACTTTCCCACTCTCCTGGTGAAATCTTCCACCGCTTTCCCACTGTCCCCATATCCAGGAGAATATTTCCAACACTTCCCCACTGTCCTGGTGAAATCTTCCACCAATTTCCCACTATACCAATAACCTGGTGAAATTTTCCAGCTCATTCCCACTGTCCCCATATCAGGTGAAACTTTCCAACATTTCCCCACTGTCCTGGTGAAATCTTCCATCAATGTCCAACTATCCCAATATCCTTGTGAAATTTTCCACCACTGTCCCACTGTCCCAATATCGTGGTGAAGCCTTTCACCACGTTCCAACCGTCCCAATATCATGGCGAATACCTCCACCACTTTCCGACGATCCCAATGTCCAGATGAAACCTTCCATCACCATTCCACTGTTCAAATGTCCTTGAGAAACCTACCAGCTCATTTCCACTGTACCGAAGTCATTGTGAAACCATCCACCCCTTTCCCACTGTACCCATATCCTGGTGAAACTTTCCAACACTTCCCCACCGTCCTCGTGAAATCTTCCCACGCTTCCCCATTGTCCCAATAACCTAGTGAAACCTTTCACCACGTTTTCACCATACCAATATCCTGGTGAAATTTTCAACCACTTTCCCACTGTCCTGCTGAAGTCTTTCACCAATTTCCCACTGAACGAATGACCTGGTGAATCCTTCCACCACTTTCCCACTGTCCATAAGCCATGGTAAAACCTTCCTTCAATTTCCCACTGTCCCAATGTCCTTGTCAAACCTTCCAACTCATTCCCACTGTACACATGTCCTGGTGAGAACTTCAACCACCTTCACACTATGCCAATGCAATGGTGAAACATTTCACCACGTTTCAACTTCCAAATGTCCTAGTGAAACTTTCGCCCAGTTCCCCATTATCCCAATATCTTGGTTAACCTGTCCACCACTTCCCCACAGTCCTGGTGCAATCCTCCCCAACTTCCCCACTGTCACAATATCCTGATGAAACGTTCCACATCATTCCCATTGTCTTAATATCGTGATTAAATCTTGCACCACTTTTCCACTGTACCAATGTCCTGTTGAATCCTTCCACCACTTTCCCACTGTCCGAATGTCCAGGTGAAATATTCCACCGCGTTCCGAGAGTCCCAATGACCAGGTGAAACCTTCCATAATATTCATATTGTCTTAATATCCTGATTAAATCTTCCACCACATTTCCACTTTCCCAATGTCCTGGTGAAACCTTCCACCACTTTCCCACTGTCCAGGTGCAATCTTCCACTACTTTCCAACTGTCTGAATATCCTGGTGGTACCATACACCACTTTCCGAATGTCCCAATATCCTGGTGAATCCTGTCACAACGTTTCAACTGTCCCTATATCCTGGTAAAACCTTTCACTAGCTTCCCACTGACCCAATGACCTAGTGAATCCTTCCACCACATTCCCACAGTCCACAAGCCCTGGTATAAACTGCCCCCACTTTCTCACTGTCTCAATATCGTAGTGAAACCTTCCATCACTTTCCCACTGTCTCAATATCGTGGTGAAACCTTCTACCACTTTCCCACTGACTCAAATTCCCGGTGAAACCTTTCACCATGTTCCCTTTGACCCTGTGAAGTCTTCCTTACTTTCCCACTGTCCAGTGGAATTCTACCACTAATTTCCAACTGTCTTAATGTCCTGGCTATACATTTTTGCCACCTTTCATTGTCCCAATATCCTGGAGAAACATTCCACCACTTTTCGATTGTCCCAATGTCCTGGTGAAAATTTCCACCACTTTCCCACTGTCCATCGATCCTGGTGAAACATTTCACCATGTTCCCATTGCCCCCGTGATACTTTCCACCACTTTCCCACTGTCCAGGGGAATTCCACCACTAAATCCCAACGGTCCTAATGACCTGGCTAAACATTCTACGACGTTCCGACTGTCCAAATATCCTGGTGAAAGCTTTCACCACGTTCCTACCGTCCCAATGTCATGGCGAATACCTCCACCACTTTCCCACGGTCCCAATGTGCAGATGAAACCTTCCATCACAATCCCACAAATATCAAATCACAAGGACAAATGTCCTTGTGATGCCTACCAGCTCATTTCCACTGTACCAACGTCCTGGTGAAACAATCCACCAATTTCCCACTGTCCCCATATCCTGGTGAAACTTTTCAACACTTCCCCACTGTTCTCGTGAAATCTTCCACCACTGCCCAAATTCCTGGTGAAACCTTTCACTATGTTCCCATTGCCACGGTGAAACCTTCCACCAGTTTCCCACTGTCCAGGTGAATTCTTCCACTAATTGCCAACAGTCTTAATGTCCTCGCTATACATTTTACCACACTTCCATTGTCCCAGAATCCTGGAGAAAAATTCCACCACATTCCTACTGTTCCAATGTCCTGGTGAAATCTTCCACCATTTTCCCACTGTCCCAACGTCCTGGTGAAACTTTTCACCACGTTACAACTGACTCAATATCCTCGTGAATCCTCGAACCACGTTACCACTATCCCAATGTCCTGGTGAAACCTTCCACCATTTTCCCACTGTCCTAGTGTCCTGGTGAAAGATACCAGCACTTTGCCATTGTCCCAATATCTTGGTGATTCCTTCGATAAATTTCCCACTGTCCCAATTTTCTGGTGAAACTTTTCACCACACACCCGCTGTACCAATATCCTGATGAAACGTTTCACCACGTTCCCACTGTCACAATGTCCTAGTAAAACGTTCCACCACTTTCCCACTGTACCAATATCCTGGTGAAATATTTCACCACTTTCCCACCGTCCCAGTATCCTGGTGGAACTTTTCACCACGTTCCCACTGTTCCAATGTCCTGGTGAAACATTCTTTCATTTTTCCATTGACCCAAAGTCCAGGTGCTAACTTCAAACACTTTCCCACTGTCCCAAAATCCTCTTGAAACTTTCACCATGTTCCCATCGTTCCTGTGAAACCTTCCAACACTTTCCCACTGTCCGGGTGAATTCTTCCACAAATTACCAACTGTCCCAATGTCCAGGAGAAACATTTCACCACGTTCCAAGTGGCCAAATGTCCCGGTGAAATCTTCCATCACATTCCGACTGTCCCAAAGACATGGTGAAACCTTCCACCACTTTCCCATTTTCCCAATATCCTGGTGAAACCATTCACCAGGATTCCACGGTCCGAAAGTCCTGGTAAAACCTTCCACCACTTTCCCACTGTCCAAATGTCCTCGTGAAACCTTCCACCAGTTTCCAACTCTCCGAAAGTCCTGGTGAAACCTTGCACCACTTTCCCACTCTCCTGGTGAAATCTTCCACCACTTTCCAACTGTCCAAATGTCCTCGTGAAACCTTCCACCACTTTCCCACTTTCCCAATATCCTGGTGAAACCTTTCACTAGGTTCCTACTGTCCGAATGTTCTGGTGAAACCTTCCACCACTTTCTAACAGTCCGCATGCTCTGGTGAAATCTTTCACAAAGTTCCCACCGTCACAATATCGTGGTGAAACCTTCCACCACTTTCCCACTAATCCAATATCCTTGTGAAACCTATCACTAGGTTCCCACTGTCCCAATGTCCTACTGAAACCTTCAGCCACTTTCCCACTGTGCTGTTGAAATCTTCCACCAATTTCCCACTATCCAAATATGCTAGTGAAATTTTCCAGCACATTCCCACTGTCCCTATATCCAGGTGAATCTTTCAAACATTTCCCCACTGTCATGGTGAAATCTTCCATCAATGTCACACTATCCCAATATCCTTGTGAAATTTTCCACCACATTCCCACTGTACCCATATCCAGGTGAATCTTTCCAACACTTCCACACTGTCCTGGTGAAATCTTCCACCAATTTCCCACTGTCCCAATGTCCTTGTCAAACCTTCCAACTTTTTCCCACTGTACACATGTCCTGGTGAGAACTTCAACCACATTCACACTATGCCAATACAATGGTGAAATATTCCACCACTTTCCCACTGTCCCAACGTCCTGGTGAAACTTTTCACCACGTTGCAACTGTCTCAATATCCTAGTAAATCCTCGAACCAAGTTACCACTATCTCAAAGTCCTGGTGAAACCTTCCACCATTTTCCCACTGTCCTAGTGTCCTAGTGAAAGATACCAGCACTGTGCCATTGTCCCAATATCTTGGTGATCCCTTCGATAAATTTCCCACTGTCCCAATTATCTGGTGAAACTTCTCACCACACACCCGCTGTTCCAATATCCTGGTGAAATGTTTCACAACGTTCCCACTGTCACAATGTCCTAGTGAAACGTACCACCACTTTCCCACTGTACCAATATCCTGGTGAAACGTTTCACCACTTTCCCACCGTCCAAGTATCCTGGTGGAACTTTTCACCACGTTCCCACTGTTCCAATGTCCTGGTGAAACTTTCTTCCACTTTTCCATTGACCCAAAGACCAGGTGCTAACTTCAAACACTTTCCCACTGTCCCAAAATCCTCTTGAAACTTTCACCATGATCCCAAACGTCCTGGTGAAACCTTCCACCACTTTCCCACTGTCCAAATGTCCTCGTGAAACCTTCCACCACTTTCCCACTGTCCGAATGTCCTGGTGAAACCTTCCACCACTTTCCCACTCTCCTGGTGAAATCTTCCACCGCTTTCCAACTGTCCGAGTATCCTAGTGATAACGTCGACCACTTTCCCACTTTCTCAATATCCTGGTGAAACCTTTCACTAGGTTCCTACTGTCCGAATGTTCTCGTGATATCTTCCACCACTTTCTAACTGTCCTCATGCCCCGGTGAAATCTTTCACCACGTTCCCACCATCACAATATCGTGGTGAAACCTTCCACCACTTTCCCACTAATCCAATATCATTGTGAAACCTATCACTAGGTTCCCACTGTCCCAAAGTCCTGGTGAAACATTCCACCACTTTCCCATTTTCCCAATATCATGGTGAAACAATACACTAGGATCCCACGGTCCGAAAGTCCTGGTTAAAACTTCACCACTTTCCCACTGTCCAAATGTCCTCGTGAAACCTTCCACCAGTTTCCAACTCTTCGAATGTCCTGGTGAAACCTTCCACCACTTTCCCACTCTCCTGGTGAAATCTTCCACCGCTATCCAACTGTCTGAGTATCCTTGTGATAACGTCCACCACTTTCCCACTTTCCCAATATCCTGGTGAAACCTTTCACTAGGTTCCTACTGTCCAAATATTCTGGTGAAACCTTCCACCACTTTCTAACTGTCCGCATGCCCTGGTGAAATCTTTCACCACGTTCCCACCGTCACAATATCATGGTGAAACCTTCCACCACTTTCCCACTGTCTCAATATCCGGGTGAAACGTTCTACCTCTTTCCCACTGACTCAATGTCCTGGTGAAACTTTCACAACGTTCGCAGTATCGCGTTGAAATCTTCCAACACCTTCCCACTGTCCCAACGTCCTGGTGAAACCTTTCACCACGTTACAACTGAATCATTATCCTGGTGAAGCCTCGCACCACATTACCACTATCCCAATGTCCTGGTGAAACCTTCCACCATTTTCCCACTGTCCTCGTGTCCTGGTGAAACATACCAGCACTTTGCCATTGTCCCAATATCTTGGTGATCCCTTCGTAAATTTCCCACTGACCCAATTTTCTGGTGAAACCTTTCACCACTCACCCGCTGTTCCAATATCCTGGTGAAACGTTTCACAACGTTCCCACTGTCACAATGTCCTAGTGAAACGTACCACCACTTTCCCACTGCTCCAATATCCTGGTGAAACGTTTCACCACTTTCCCACCGTCCCAGGATCCTGGTGGAACGTTACACCACGTTCCCACTGTTCCAATGTCCTGGTGAAACTTTCGTCCACTTTTCCATTGACCCAAAGACCAGGTGCTAACTTCAAACACTTTCCCACTGTCCCAAAATCCTCTTGAAACTTTCACCATGATCACAAAAGTCCTGGTGAAACCTTCCACCACTTTCCCACCGTCCCAGTATCCTGGTGGCACTTTTCACCACGTTCTCACTGTTCCAATGACCTGGTGAAACTTTCTTCCACTTTTACATTGACCCAAAGTCCAGGTGCTAACTTCAAACTCTTTCCCACTGTCCCAAATTCCTCTTGAAACTTTCACCATGTTTCCATCGCTCCTGTGAAACCTTCCAACACTTTCCCACAGTCCGGGTGAATTCTTCCACAAATTACCCACTGTCCCAATGTCCTGGCCAATCATTTCACCATGTTCCCAGTGTCCAAATGTCCTGGTGAAATCTTCCATCAAATTCCGACTGTCCCAAAGTCTTGGTGAAACCTTCCACCACTTTCCCATTTTCCCAATATCCTGGTGAAACAATTCACTATTATCCCACGGTCCGAAAGTCCTGGTGAAACCTTCCACCACTTTCCCACTGTCCAAATGTCCTCGTGAAACATTCCACCAGTTTCCCACTGTCCGAATGTCCTGGTGAAACCTTCCAACACTTTCCCACTCTCCTGGTGAAATCTTCCACCGCTTGCCGACTGTCCGAGTATCCTAGTGATACCGTCCACCACTATCCCACTTTCCCAATATCCTGGTGAAACCTTTCACTAGGTTCCTACTGTCCGAATGTTCTGGTGAAACCTTCCACCACTTTCTAAGTGCGCGCATGCCCTGGTGAAAACTTTCAACACGTTCCCACCGAGACAATATCGTGGTGAAACCTTCCACCACTTTCCCACTGTCTCAATATCCTGGTGAAACCTTCTACCACTTTCCCACTGACTCATTGTCCTGGTGATACTTTCACCACGTTCGCAGTATCGCGTTGAAATTTCCACCACTTTCCCACTGTCCCAACGTCCTGGTGAAACCTTTCACCATGTTACAACTGACTCAATATCCTGGTGAATCCTCGCACCACGTTACCACTATCCCAATGTCCTGGTGAAACCTTCCACCATTTTCACACTGTCCTAGAGTCCTGATGAAACATTACACCACATTGCCATTGTCCCAATATCTTGGTGATCCCTTCGATAAATTTCCCACTGTCCCAATTTTCTGGTGAAACCTTTCACCACACACCCGCTGTTCCAATATCCTGGTGAAACGTTTCACCACTTTCCCACTGACACAATGTCCTAGTAATACGTTCCACCACTGTCCCACCGTCCCAGTTTCCAGATGGTACTTTTCACCACTTTCCCACTGTTCCAATGTCCTGGTGAAACTTTCTTCCACTTTTCCTTTGACCCAAAGTCCAGGTGCTAACTTCAAACACTTTACTACTGTCCCAAAATCCTCTTGAAACTTTCACTATGTTCCCATCGTTCCTGTGAAACCTTCCAACACTTTCCCACTGTCCGGGTGAATTCTTCCACAAATTACCCACTGACCCAATGTCCTGGCGAAACATTTCACCACGTTCCAAGTGTCCAAATGTCCTGGTGAAATCTTCCATCACATTCCGACTGTCCCAAAGTCCAGGTGAAACCTTCCACCACATTCTCATTTTCCCAATATCCTGGTGAAACCATTCACTAGGGTCCCACGGTCCGAAAGTCCTGGTGAAACCTTCCACCACTTTACCACTGTCCAAATGTCCTCGTGAAATCTTCCACCACTTTTCCACTTTCCCAATATCCTGGTGAAACCTTTCACTAGGTTCCTACTGTCTGAATGTTCTGGTGAAACCTTCCACCACTTTCTAACTGTCCGCATGCCCTGTTGAAATCCTTCACCACGTTCCCACCGTCACAATATCGTGGTGAATCCTTCCACCACTTTCCCACTAATCCAATATCCTTGTGAAACCTATAACTAGGTTCCCACTGTCCGAATGTCCTCCTGAAACCTTCCAACACTTCCCCACTGTGCTGTTGAAATCTTCCACCAATTTCCCATTATCCCAATACCTAAGTGAAATTTTCCAGCACTTTCCCATTGTCCCCATATCAAGGTGAATCTTTCCAACATTTCCCCACTGTCATGGTGAAATCTTCCATCAATGTCCCATAATCCCAATATCCTTGTGAAATTTTCCACCACATTCCCACCGTACCCATATCCAGGTGAATCTTTCCAACACTTCCCCACTGTCCTGGTGAAATCTTCCACCAATTTCCAACTGAACCAATGACCTGGTGAATCCTTCCACCACTTTCCCACTGTCCATAAGCCATGGTAAAACCTTCCTTCAATTTCCCACTGTCCCAATGTCCTTGTCAAACCTTCCAACTTTTTCCCACTGTTCACATGTCCTGGTGAGAACTTCAACCACCTTCACACTATGCCAATACAATGGTGAAACATTCCACCACTTTCCCACTGTCCCAACGTCCTGGTGAAACTTTTCACCACGTTGCAACTGACTCAATATCCTCGTGAATCCTCGAACCAAGTTACCACTATCCCAATGTCCTGGTGAAACCTTCCACCGCTATCCAACTGGCTGAGTATCCTTATGATAACGTCCACCACTTTCCCACTTTCCCAATATCCTGGTGAAACCGTTCACTAGGTTCCTACTGTCCAAATGTTCTGGTGAAACTTTCCACCACTTTCTAACTGTCCGCATGCCCTGGTGAAATCTTTCACCACGTTCCCACCGTCACAATATCATGGTGAAACCTTCCACCACTTTCCCACTGTCTCAATATCCGGGTGAAACCTTCTACCTCTTTCCCACTGACTCAATGTCCTGGTGAAACATTCACCACGTTCGCAGTATCGCGTTGAAATCTTCCACCACCTTCCCACTGTCCCAACGTCCTGGTGAAACCTTTCACCACGTTACAACTGAATCATTATCCTGGTGAAGCCTCGCACCACATTACCACTATCCCAATGTCCTGGTGAAACCTTCCACCATTTTCCCACTATCCTCGTGTCCTGGTGAAACATACCACCACTTTGCCATTGTCCCAATATCTTGGTGATCCCTTCGTAAATTTTTCCACTGACCCAATTTTCTGGTGAAACCTTTCACCACTCACCCGCTGTTCCAATATCCTGATGAAACGTTTCACAGCGTTCCCACTGTCACAATGTCCTAGTGAAACGTACCACCACTTTCCCACTGTACCAATATCCTGGTGAAACGTTTCACCACTTTCCCACCGTCCCAGGATCCTGGTGGAACGTTACACCACGTTCCCACTGTTCCAATGTCCTGGTGAAACTTTCGTCCACTTTTCCATTGACCCAAAGACCAGGTGCTAACTTCAAACACTTTCCCACTGTCCCAAAATCCTCTTGAAACTTTCACCATGATCGCAAAAGTCCTGGTGAAACCTTCCACCACTTTCCCACAGTACCAATATCCTGGTGAAACGTTTCACCACTTTCCCACCGTCCCAGTATCCTGGTGGAACTTTTCACCACGTTCTCACAGTTCCAATGACCTGGTGAAACTTTCTTCCACTTTTACATTGACCCAAAGTCCAGGTGCTAACTTCAAACTCTTTCCCACTGTCCCAAATCCCTCTTGAAACTTTCACCATGTTTCCATCGCTCCTGTGAAACCTTCCAACACTTTCCCACTGTCCGGGTGAATTCTTCCACAAATTACCCACTGTCCCAATGTCCTGGCGAATCATTTCACCACGTTCCCAGTGTCCAAATGTCCTGGTGAAATCTTCCATCAAATTCCGACTGTCCCTAAGTCTTGGTGAAACCTTCCACCACTTTCCCATTTTCCCAATATCCTGGTGAAACAATTCACTATTATCCCACGGTCCGAAAGCCCTGGTGAAACCTTCCACCACTTTCCCACTGTCCAAATGTCCTCGTGAAACATTCCACCAGTTTCCCACTGTCCGAATGTCCTTGTGAAACCTTCCAACACTTTCCCACTCTCCTGGTGAACTCATCCACCGCTTGCCGACTGTCCGAGTATCCTAGTGATACCGTCCACCACTATCCCACTTTCCCAATATCCTGGTGAAACCTTTCACTAGGTTCCTACTGTCCGAATGTTCTGGTGAAACCTTCCACCACTTTCTAAGTGCGCGCATGCCCTGGTGAAATCTTTCACCACGTTCCCACCGAGACAATATCGTGGTGAAACCTTCCACCACTTTCCCACTGTCTCAATATCCTGGTGAAACCTTCTACCACTTTCCCACTGACTCATTGTCCTGGTGATACTTTCACCACGTTCGCAGTATCGCGTTGAAATTTCCACCACTTTCCCACTGTCCCAACGTCCTGGTGAAACCTTTCACCATGTTACAACTGACTCAATATCCTGGTGAATCCTCGCACCACGTTACCACTATCCCAATGTCCTGGTGAAACCTTCCACCATTTTCACACTGTCCTAGAGTCCTGATGAAACATTACACCACATTGCCATTGTCCCAATATCTTGGTGATCCCTTCGATAAATTTCCCACTGTCCCAATTTTCTGGTGAAACCTTTCACCACACACCCGCTGTTCCAATATCCTGGTGAAACGTTTCACCACTTTCCCACTGACACAATGTCCTAGTAATACGTTCCACCACTGTCCCACCGTCCCAGTTTCCAGATGGTACTTTTCACCACTTTCCCACTGTTCCAATGTCCTGGTGAAACTTTCTTCCACTTTTCCTTTGACCCAAAGTCCAGGTGCTAACTTCAAACACTTTACCACTGTCCCAAAATCCTCTTGAAACTTTCACTATGTTCCCATCGTTCCTGTGAAACCTTCCAACACTTTCCCACTGTCCGGGTGAATTCTTCCACAAATTACCCACTGTCCCAATGTCCTGGCGAAACATTTCACCACGTTCCCAGTGTCCAAATGTCCTGGTGAAATCTTCCATCACATTCCGACTGTCCCAAAGTCCAGGTGAAACCTTCCACCACATTCTCATTTTCCCAATATCCTGGTGAAACCATTCACTAGGGTCCCACGGTCCGAAAGTCCTGGTTAAACCTTCCACCACTTTACCACTGTCCAAATGTCCTCGTGAAATCTTCCACCACTTTTCCACTTTCCCAATATCCTGGTGAAACCTTTCACTAGGTTCCTACTGTCCGAATGTTCTGGTGAAACCTTCCACCACTTTCTAACTGTCCGCATGCCCTGTTGAAATCTTTCACCACGTTCCCACCGTCACAATATTGTGGTGAATCCTTCCACCACTTTCCCACTAATCCAATATCCTTGTGAAACCTATAACTAGGTTCCCACTGTCCGAATGTCCTCCTGAAACCTTCCAACACTTCCCCACTGTGCTGTTGAAATCTTGCACCAATTTCCCATTATCCCAATACCTAAGTGAAATTTTCCAGCACTTTCCCATTGTCCCCATATCAAGGTGAATCTTTCCAACATTTCCCCACTGTCATGGTGAAATCTTCCATCAATGTCCCATAATCCCAATATCCTTGTGAAATTTTCCACCACATTCCCACTGTACCCATATCCAGGTGAATCTTTCCAACACTTCCCCACTGTCCTGGTGAAATCTTCCACCAATTTCCAACTGAACCAATGACCTGGTGAATCCTTCCACCACTTTCCCACTGTCCATAAGCAATGGTAAAACCTTCCTTCAATTTCCCACTGTCCCAATGTCCTTGTCAAACCTTCCAACTTTTTCCCACTGTTCACATGTCCTGGTGAGAACTTCAACCACCTTCACACTATGCCAATACAATGGTGAAACATTCCACCACTTTCCCACTGTCCCAACGTCCTGGTGAAACTTTTCACCACGTTGCAACTGACTCAATATCCTCGTGAATCCTCGAACCAAGTTACCACTATCCCAATGTCCTGGTGAAACCTTCCACCATTTTCCCACTGTCCTAGTGTCCTGGTGAAACGTACCACCACTTTGCTATTGTCCCAATATCTTGGTGATCCCTTAGATACATTTCCCACTCTCCCAATTTACTGGTGAACCCTTTCACCACACACCTGCTGTTCCAATATCCTGTTTGGACGTTTCACCACGTTCCCACTGTCACGATGTCCTAGTAAAACGTTCCACCACTTTCCCACTGTACCAATATCCTGGTGAAACATTTCACCACTTTCCCACCTTCCCAGTATCCAGGTGGTACTTTTTACCACGTTCCCACTTTCCAATGTCCTGGTGAAACTTTCTTCCACTTTTCCATTGACCCAAAGTCCAGGTGCTAACTTCAAACACTTTCCCACTGTCCCAAAATCCTCTTGAAACTTTCACTATGTTCTCATCATTCCTGTGAAACCTTCCAGCACTTTCCAACTGTCCGGGTGAATACTTTCGCAAATTACCCACTGTCCCAATGTCCTGGCGAAATATTTCACCACGTTCCCAATGTCCAAATGTCCTGGTGAAATCTTCCATCACATTCCGACTGTCCCAAAGTCCTGGTGAAACCTTCCACCACTTTCCCATTTTCCCAATATCCTGGTGAAACCATTCACTAGGGTCCCACGGTCCGAAAGTCCTGGTGAAACCTTCCACCACTTTACCACTGTCCAAATGTCCTCGTGAAATCTTCCACCACTTTTCCACTTTCCCAATATCCTGGTGAAACCTTTCACTAGGTTCCTACTGTCTGAATGTTCTGGTGAAACCTTCCACCACTTTCTAACTGTCCGCATGCCCTGTTGAAATCCTTCACCACGTTCCCACCGTCACAATATCGTGGTGAATCCTTCCACCACTTTCCCACTAATCCAATATCCTTGTGAAACCTATAACTAGGTTCCCACTGTCCGAATGTCCTCCTGAAACCTTCCAACACTTCCCCACTGTGCTGTTGAAATCTTCCACCAATTTCCCATTATCCCAATACCTAAGTGAAATTTTCCAGCACTTTCCCATTGTCCCCATATCAAGGTGAATCTTTCCAACATTTCCCCACTGTCATGGTGAAATCTTCCATCAATGTCCCATAATCCCAATATCCTTGTGAAATTTTCCACCACATTCCCACCGTACCCATATCCAGGTGAATCTTTCCAACACTTCCCCACTGTCCTGGTGAAATCTTCCACCAATTTCCAACTGAACCAATGACCTGGTGAATCCTTCCACCACTTTCCCACTGTCCATAAGCCATGGTAAAACCTTCCTTCAATTTCCCACTGTCCCAATGTCCTTGTCAAACCTTCCAACTTTTTCCCACTGTTCACATGTCCTGGTGAGAACTTCAACCACCTTCACACTATGCCAATACAATGGTGAAACATTCCACCACTTTCCCACTGTCCCAACGTCCTGGTGAAACTTTTCACCACGTTGCAACTGACTCAATATCCTCGTGAATCCTCGAACCAAGTTACCACTATCCCAATGTCCTGGTGAAACCTTCCACCGCTATCCAACTGGCTGAGTATCCTTATGATAACGTCCACCACTTTCCCACTTTCCCAATATCCTGGTGAAACCGTTCACTAGGTTCCTACTGTCCAAATGTTCTGGTGAAACTTTCCACCACTTTCTAACTGTCCGCATGCCCTGGTGAAATCTTTCACCACGTTCCCACCGTCACAATATCATGGTGAAACCTTCCACCACTTTCCCACTGTCTCAATATCCGGGTGAAACCTTCTACCTCTTTCCCACTGACTCAATGTCCTGGTGAAACATTCACCACGTTCGCAGTATCGCGTTGAAATCTTCCACCACCTTCCCACTGTCCCAACGTCCTGGTGAAACCTTTCACCACGTTACAACTGAATCATTATCCTGGTGAAGCCTCGCACCACATTACCACTATCCCAATGTCCTGGTGAAACCTTCCACCATTTTCCCACTATCCTCGTGTCCTGGTGAAACATACCACCACTTTGCCATTGTCCCAATATCTTGGTGATCCCTTCGTAAATTTCCCACTGACCCAATTTTCTGGTGAAACCTTTCACCACTCACCCGCTGTTCCAATATCCTGATGAAACGTTTCACAGCGTTCCCACTGTCACAATGTCCTAGTGAAACGTACCACCACTTTCCCACTGTACCAATATCCTGGTGAAACGTTTCACCACTTTCCCACCGTCCCAGGATCCTGGTGGAACGTTACACCACGTTCCCACTGTTCCAATGTCCTGGTGAAACTTTCGTCCACTTTTCCATTGACCCAAAGACCAGGTGCTAACTTCAAACACTTTCCCACTGTCCCAAAATCCTCTTGAAACTTTCACCATGATCGCAAAAGTCCTGGTGAAACCTTCCAACACTTTCCCACAGTACCAATATCCTGGTGAAACGTTTCACCACTTTCCCACCGTCCCAGTATCCTGGTGGAACTTTTCACCACGTTCTCACTGTTCCAATGACCTGGTGAAACTTTCTTCCACTTTTACATTGACCCAAAGTCCAGGTGCTAACTTCAAACTCTTTCCCACTGTCCCAAATCCCTCTTGAAACTTTCACCATGTTTCCATCGCTCCTGTGAAACCTTCCAACACTTTCCCACTGTCCGGGTGAATTCTTCCACAAATTACCCACTGTCCCAATGTCCTGGCGAATCATTTCACCACGTTCCCAGTGTCCAAATGTCCTGGTGAAATCTTCCATCAAATTCCGACTGTCCCAAAGTCTTGGTGAAACCTTCCACCACTTTCCCATTTTCCCAATATCCTGGTGAAACAATTCACTATTATCCCACGGTCCGAAAGCCCTGGTGAAACCTTCCACCACTTTCCCACTGTCCAAATGTCCTCGTGAAACATTCCACCAGTTTCCCACTGTCCGAATGTCCTTGTGAAACCTTCCAACACTTTCCCACTCTCCTGGTGAACTCATCCACCGCTTGCCGACTGTCCGAGTATCCTAGTGATACCGTCCACCACTATCCCACTTTCCCAATATCCTGGTGAAACCTTTCACTAGGTTCCTACTGTCCGAATGTTCTGGTGAAACCTTCCACCACTTTCTAAGTGCGCGCATGCCCTGGTGAAATCTTTCACCACGTTCCCACCGAGACAATATCGTGGTGAAACCTTCCACCACTTTCCCACTGTCTCAATATCCTGGTGAAACCTTCTACCACTTTCCCACTGACTCATTGTCCTGGTGATACTTTCACCACGTTCGCAGTATCGCGTTGAAATTTCCACCACTTTCCCACTGTCCCAACGTCCTGGTGAAACCTTTCACCATGTTACAACTGACTCAATATCCTGGTGAATCCTCGCACCACGTTACCACTATCCCAATGTCCTGGTGAAACCTTCCACCATTTTCACACTGTCCTAGAGTCCTGATGAAACATTACACCACATTGCCATTGTCCCAATATCTTGGTGATCCCTTCGATAAATTTCCCACTGTCCCAATTTTCTGGTGAAACCTTTCACCACACACCCGCTGTTCCAATATCCTGGTGAAACGTTTCACCACTTTCCCACCGACACAATGTCCTAGTAATACGTTCCACCACTGTCCCACCGTCCCAGTTTCCAGATGGTACTTTTCACCACTTTCCCACTGTTCCAATGTCCTGGTGAAACTTTCTTCCACTTTTCCTTTGACCCAAAGTCCAGGTGCTAACTTCAAACACTTTACCACTGTCCCAAAATCCTCTTGAAACTTTCACTATGTTCCCATCGTTCCTGTGAAACCTTCCAACACTTTCCCACTGTCCGGGTGAATTCTTCCACAAATTACCCACTGTCCCAATGTCCTGGCGAAACATTTCACCACGTTCCCAGTGTCCAAATGTCCTGGTGAAATCTTCCATCACATTCCCACTGTCTCAATATCCGGGTGAAACCTTCTACCTCTTTCCCACTGACTCAATGTCCTGGTGAAACATTCACCACGTTCGCAGTATCGCGTTGAAATCTTCCACCACCTTCCCACTGTCCCAACGTCCTGGTGAAACCTTTCACCACGTTACAACTGAATCATTATCCTGGTGAAGCCTCGCACCACATTACCACTATCCCAATGTCCTGGTGAAACCTTCCACCATTTTCCCACTATCCTCGTGTCCTGGTGAAACATACCACCACTTTGCCATTGTCCCAATATCTTGGTGATCCCTTCGTAAATTTCCCACTGACCCAATTTTCTGGTGAAACCTTTCACCACTCACCCGCTGTTCCAATATCCTGATGAAACGTTTCACAGCGTTCCCACTGTCACAATGTCCTAGTGAAACGTACCACCACTTTCCCACTGTACCAATATCCTGGTGAAACGTTTCACCACTTTCCCACCGTCCCAGGATCCTGGTGGAACGTTACACCACGTTCCCACTGTTCCAATGTCCTGGTGAAACTTTCGTCCACTTTTCCATTGACCCAAAGACCAGGTGCTAACTTCAAACACTTTCCCACTGTCCCAAAATCCTCTTGAAACTTTCACCATGATCGCAAAAGTCCTGGTGAAACCTTCCACCACTTTCCCACAGTACCAATATCCTGGTGAAACGTTTCACCACTTTCCCACCGTCCCAGTATCCTGGTGGAACTTTTCACCACGTTCTCACTGTTCCAATGACCTGGTGAAACTTTCTTCCACTTTTACATTGACCCAAAGTCCAGGTGCTAACTTCAAACTCTTTCCCACTGTCCCAAATCCCTCTTGAAACTTTCACCATGTTTCCATCGCTCCTGTGAAACCTTCCAACACTTTCCCACTGTCCGGGTGAATTCTTCCACAAATTACCCACTGTCCCAATGTCCTGGCGAATCATTTCACCACGTTCCCAGTGTCCAAATGTCCTGGTGAAATCTTCCATCAAATTCCGACTGTCCCAAAGTCTTGGTGAAACCTTCCACCACTTTCCCATTTTCCCAATATCCTGGTGAAACATTCCACCAGTTTCCCACTGTCCGAATGTCCTTGTGAAACCTTCCAACACTTTCCCACTCTCCTGGTGAACTCATCCACCGCTTGCCGACTGTCCGAGTATCCTAGTGATACCGTCCACCACTATCCCACTTTCCCAATATCCTGGTGAAACCTTTCACTAGGTTCCTACTGTCCGAATGTTCTGGTGAAACCTTCCACCACTTTCTAAGTGCGCGCATGCCCTGGTGAAATCTTTCACCACGTTCCCACCGAGACAATATCGTGGTGAAACCTTCCACCACTTTCCCACTGTCTCAATATCCTGGTGAAACCTTCTACCACTTTCCCACTGACTCATTGTCCTGGTGATACTTTCACCACGTTCGCAGTATCGCGTTGAAATTTCCACCACTTTCCCACTGTCCCAACGTCCTGGTGAAACCTTTCACCATGTTACAACTGACTCAATATCCTGGTGAATCCTCGCACCACGTTACCACTATCCCAATGTCCTGGTGAAACCTTCCACCATTTTCACACTGTCCTAGAGTCCTGATGAAACATTACACCACATTGCCATTGTCCCAATATCTTGGTGATCCCTTCGATAAATTTCCCACTGTCCCAATTTTCTGGTGAAACCTTTCACCACACACCCGCTGTTCCAATATCCTGGTGAAACGTTTCACCACTTTCCCACTGACACAATGTCCTAGTAATACGTTCCACCACTGTCCCACCGTCCCAGTTTCCAGATGGTACTTTTCACCACTTTCCCACTGTTCCAATGTCCTGGTGAAACTTTCTTCCACTTTTCCTTTGACCCAAAGTCCAGGTGCTAACTTCAAACACTTTACCACTGTCCCAAAATCCTCTTGAAACTTTCACTATGTTCCCATCGTTCCTGTGAAACCTTCCAACACTTTCCCACTGTCCGGGTGAATTCTTCCACAAATTACCCACTGTCCCAATGTCCTGGCGAAACATTTCACCACGTTCCCAGTGTCCAAATGTCCTGGTGAAATCTTCCATCACATTCCGACTGTCCCAAAGTCCAGGTGAAACCTTCCACCACATTCTCATTTTCCCAATATCCTGGTGAAACCATTCACTAGGGTCCCACGGTCCGAAAGTCCTGGTTAAACCTTCCACCACTTTACCACTGTCCAAATGTCCTCGTGAAATCTTCCACCACTTTTCCACTTTCCCAATATCCTGGTGAAACCTTTCACTAGGTTCCTACTGTCCGAATGTTCTGGTGAAACCTTCCACCACTTTCTAACTGTCCGCATGCCCTGTTGAAATCTTTCACCACGTTCCCACCGTCACAATATTGTGGTGAATCCTTCCACCACTTTCCCACTAATCCAATATCCTTGTGAAACCTATAACTAGGTTCCCACTGTCCGAATGTCCTCCTGAAACCTTCCAACACTTCCCCACTGTGCTGTTGAAATCTTGCACCAATTTCCCATTATCCCAATACCTAAGTGAAATTTTCCAGCACTTTCCCATTGTCCCCATATCAAGGTGAATCTTTCCAACATTTCCCCACTGTCATGGTGAAATCTTCCATCAATGTCCCATAATCCCAATATCCTTGTGAAATTTTCCACCACATTCCCACTGTACCCATATCCAGGTGAATCTTTCCAACACTTCCCCACTGTCCTGGTGAAATCTTCCACCAATTTCCAACTGAACCAATGACCTGGTGAATCCTTCCACCACTTTCCCACTGTCCATAAGCAATGGTAAAACCTTCCTTCAATTTCCCACTGTCCCAATGTCCTTGTCAAACCTTCCAACTTTTTCCCACTGTTCACATGTCCTGGTGAGAACTTCAACCACCTTCACACTATGCCAATACAATGGTGAAACATTCCACCACTTTCCCACTGTCCCAACGTCCTGGTGAAACTTTTCACCACGTTGCAACCTACTCAATATCCTCGTGAATCCTCGAACCAAGTTACCACTATCCCAATGTCCTGGTGAAACCTTCCACCATTTTCCCACTGTCCTAGTGTCCTGGTGAAACGTACCACCACTTTGCTATTGTCCCAATATCTTGGTGATCCCTTAGATACATTTCCCACTCTCCCAATTTACTGGTGAACCCTTTCACCACACACCTGCTGTTCCAATATCCTGTTTGGACGTTTCACCTCGTTCCCACTGTCACGATGTCCTAGTAAAACGTTCCACCACTTTCCCACTGTACCAATATCCTGGTGAAACATTTCACCACTTTCCCACCTTCCCAGTATCCAGGTGGTACTTTTTACCACGTTCCCACTTTCCAATGTCCTGGTGAAACTTTCTTCCACTTTTCCATTGACCCAAAGTCCAGGTGCTAACTTCAAACACTTTCCCACTGTCCCAAAATCCTCTTGAAACTTTCACTATGTTCTCATCATTCCTGTGAAACCTTCCAGCACTTTCCAACTGTCCGGGTGAATACTTTCGCAAATTACCCACTGTCCCAATGTCCTGGCGAAATATTTCACCACGTTCCCAATGTCCAAATGTCCTGGTGAAATCTTCCATCACATTCCGACTGTCCCAAAGTCCTGGTGAAACCTTCCACCACTTTCCCATTTTCCCAATATCCTGGTGAAATCATTCACTAGGGTCCCAGGGTCCTAAAGTCTTGGTGAAACCTTCCACCACATTCCCACTGTCCAAATGTCCTCGTGAAACGTTCCAGCACTTTCCGACTTTCCCAATATCCTGGTGAAACCTTTCACTAGGTTCCTACTGTCCAAATGTTCTGGTGAAACCTTCCACCATTTTCTAACTGTCCGCATGCCCTGGTGAAATCTTTCACCACGTTCCCACCGTCACAATATCGTGGTGAAACCTTCCACCACTTTCCCACTAATCCAATATCCTTGTGAAACCTATCACTAGGTTCCCACTGTCCGAATGTCCTAGTGAAACCTTCCACCACATTCCCACTGTCCGAATGTCCTGGTGAAAACTTACACCACTTTCCCACTGTCCGAATGTCCTGGTGAAACCTGTCACCAAATTGCCACTGTCTCAATATCATGCTGAAACCTTCCTCCACTTTCCCACTCGCCTGGTGAAGCCTTCCAGCACTTTCCCACTCTCCTAATATAGTGGTGAAACCTTCCACACGTTCTCACTGTGCCAATGTCCTGTTGAAAATTTCACCATGTTCGCAGCGTCGCGTTGAAATCTTCCACCACTTTCCCACTGTCCCCATATCCAGGTGAATCTTTCCAACACTTCCCCACTGTCCTGTGAAATCTTCCATCAATGTCCCACTATCCCAATATCCTTGTGAAATTTTCCATCACATTCCCACTGTCCCCATATCCAGGTGAATCTATCCAACACTTCCCCACTGTCCTGGTGAAATCGTCCACCAATTTCCCACTGAACCAATGACCTGGTGAATCCTTCCACCACTTTCCCACTGTTCAAAAGCCATGGTAAAACCTTCCTTCAATTTCCCACTGTCCCGATGTCCTTGTCAAACCTTCCAACTCTTTTCCACTGTACACATGTCATGGTGAGAACTTCAACCACCTTCAGCTATGCCAATACAATGGTGAAACATTTCACAACGTTCCCACTGTCACAATGTCCTAGTGAAACGTACCACCACTTTCCCACTGTACCAATATCCTGGTGAAACGTTTCACCACTTTCCCACCGTCCCAGGATCCTGGTGGAACGTTACACCACGTTCCCACTGTTCCAATCTCCTGGTGAAACTTTCGTCCACTTTTCCATTGACCCAAAGACCAGGTGCTAACTTCAAACACGTTCCCACTGTCCCAAAATCCTCTTGAAACTTTCACCATGATCACAAAAGTCCTGGTGAAACCTTCCACCACTTTCCCACTGTTCCAATGTCCTGGTGAAACTTTCTTCCACTTTTCCTTTGACCCAAAGTCCAGGTGCTAACTTCAAACACTTTACCACTGTCCCAAAATCCTCTTGAAACTTTCACTATGTTCCCATCGTTCCTGTGAAACCTTCCAACACTTTCCCACTGTCCGGGTGAATTCTTCCACAAATTACCCACTGTCCCAATGTCCTGGCGAAACATTTCACCACGTTCCCAGTGTCCAAATGTCCTGGTGAAATCTTCCATCACATTCCGACTGTCCCAAAGTCCAGGTGAAACCTTCCACCACATTCTCATTTTCCCAATATCCTGGTGAAACCATTCACTAGGGTCCCACGGTCCGAAAGTCCTGGTTAAACCTTCCACCACTTTACCACTGTCCAAATGTCCTCGTGAAATCTTCCACCACTTTTCCACTTTCCCAATATCCTGGTGAAACCTTTCACTAGGTTCCTACTGTCCGAATGTTCTGGTGAAACCTTCCACCACTTTCTAACTGTCCGCATGCCCTGTTGAAATCTTTCACCACGTTCCCACCGTCACAATATTGTGGTGAATCCTTCCACCACTTTCCCACTAATCCAATATCCTTGTGAAACCTATAACTAGGTTCCCACTGTCCGAATGTCCTCCTGAAACCTTCCAACACTTCCCCACTGTGCTGTTGAAATCTTGCACCAATTTCCCATTATCCCAATACCTAAGTGAAATTTTCCAGCACTTTCCCATTGTCCCCATATCAAGGTGAATCTTTCCAACATTTCCCCACTGTCATGGTGAAATCTTCCATCAATGTCCCATAATCCCAATATCCTTGTGAAATTTTCCACCACATTCCCACTGTACCCATATCCAGGTGAATCTTTCCAACACTTCCCCACTGTCCTGGTGAAATCTTCCACCAATTTCCAACTGAACCAATGACCTGGTGAATCCTTCCACCACTTTCCCACTGTCCATAAGCAATGGTAAAACCTTCCTTCAATTTCCCACTGTCCCAATGTCCTTGTCAAACCTTCCAACTTTTTCCCACTGTTCACATGTCCTGGTGAGAACTTCAACCACCTTCACACTATGCCAATACAATGGTGAAACATTCCACCACTTTCCCACTGTCCCAACGTCCTGGTGAAACTTTTCACCACGTTGCAACTGACTCAATATCCTCGTGAATCCTCGAACCAAGTTACCACTATCCCAATGTCCTGGTGAAACCTTCCACCATTTTCCCACTGTCCTAGTGTCCTGGTGAAACGTACCACCACTTTGCTATTGTCCCAATATCTTGGTGATCCCTTAGATACATTTCCCACTCTCCCAATTTACTGGTGAACCCTTTCACCACACACCTGCTGTTCCAATATCCTGTTTGGACGTTTCACCACGTTCCCACTGTCACGATGTCCTAGTAAAACGTTCCACCACTTTCCCACTGTACCAATATCCTGGTGAAACATTTCACCACTTTCCCACCTTCCCAGTATCCAGGTGGTACTTTTTACCACGTTCCCACTTTCCAATGTCCTGGTGAAACTTTCTTCCACTTTTCCATTGACCCAAAGTCCAGGTGCTAACTTCAAACACTTTCCCACTGTCCCAAAATCCTCTTGAAACTTTCACTATGTTCTCATCATTCCTGTGAAACCTTCCAGCTCTTTCCAACTGTCCTGGTGAATACTTTCGCAAATTACCCACTGTCCCAATGTCCTGGCGAAATATTTCACCACGTTCCCAATGTCCAAATGTCCTGGTGAAATCTTCCATCACATTCCGACTGTCCCAAAGTCCTGGTGAAACCTTCCACCACTTTCCCATTTTCCCAATATCCTGGTGAAACCATTCACTAGGGTCCCACGGTCCGAAAGTCCTGGTGAAACCTTCCACCACTTTACCACTGTCCAAATGTCCTCGTGAAATCTTCCACCACTTTTCCACTTTCCCAATATCCTGGTGAAACCTTTCACTAGGTTCCTACTGTCTGAATGTTCTGGTGAAACCTTCCACCACTTTCTAACTGTCCGCATGCCCTGTTGAAATCCTTCACCACGTTCCCACCGTCACAATATCGTGGTGAATCCTTCCACCACTTTCCCACTAATCCAATATCCTTGTGAAACCTATAACTAGGTTCCCACTGTCCGAATGTCCTCCTGAAACCTTCCAACACTTCCCCACTGTGCTGTTGAAATCTTCCACCAATTTCCCATTATCCCAATACCTAAGTGAAATTTTCCAGCACTTTCCCATTGTCCCCATATCAAGGTGAATCTTTCCAACATTTCCCCACTGTCATGGTGAAATCTTCCATCAATGTCCCATAATCCCAATATCCTTGTGAAATTTTCCACCACATTCCCACCGTACCCATATCCAGGTGAATCTTTCCAACACTTCCCCACTGTCCTGGTGAAATCTTCCACCAATTTCCAACTGAACCAATGACCTGGTGAATCCTTCCACCACTTTCCCACTGTCCATAAGCCATGGTAAAACCTTCCTTCAATTTCCCACTGTCCCAATGTCCTTGTCAAACCTTCCAACTTTTTCCCACTGTTCACATGTCCTGGTGAGAACTTCAACCACCTTCACACTATGCC
Organism: Narcine bancroftii; assembly: GCF_036971445.1. Classification (NCBI taxonomy): domain Eukaryota; kingdom Metazoa; phylum Chordata; class Chondrichthyes; order Torpediniformes; family Narcinidae; genus Narcine; species Narcine bancroftii. The sequence continues at coordinate 202,919,427 of NC_091470.1, forward strand.
AATACAATGGTGAAACATTCCACCACTTTCCCACTGTCCCAACGTCCTGGTGAAACTTTTCACCACGTTGCAACTGACTCAATATCCTCGTGAATCCTCGAACCAAGTTACCACTATCCCAATGTCCTGGTGAAACCTTCCACCGCTATCCAACTGGCTGAGTATCCTTATGATAACGTCCACCACTTTCCCACTTTCCCAATATCCTGGTGAAACCGTTCACTAGGTTCCTACTGTCCAAATGTTCTGGTGAAACTTTCCACCACTTTCTAACTGTCCGCATGCCCTGGTGAAATCTTTCACCACGTTCCCACCGTCACAATATCATGGTGAAACCTTCCACCACTTTCCCACTGTCTCAATATCCGGGTGAAACCTTCTACCTCTTTCCCACTGACTCAATGTCCTGGTGAAACATTCACCACGTTCGCAGTATCGCGTTGAAATCTTCCACCACCTTCCCACTGTCCCAACGTCCTGGTGAAACCTTTCACCACGTTACAACTGAATCATTATCCTGGTGAAGCCTCGCACCACATTACCACTATCCCAATGTCCTGGTGAAACCTTCCACCATTTTCCCACTATCCTCGTGTCCTGGTGAAACATACCACCACTTTGCCATTGTCCCAATATCTTGGTGATCCCTTCGTAAATTTCCCACTGACCCAATTTTCTGGTGAAACCTTTCACCACTCACCCGCTGTTCCAATATCCTGATGAAACGTTTCACAGCGTTCCCACTGTCACAATGTCCTAGTGAAACGTACCACCACTTTCCCACTGTACCAATATCCTGGTGAAACGTTTCACCACTTTCCCACCGTCCCAGGATCCTGGTGGAACGTTACACCACGTTCCCACTGTTCCAATGTCCTGGTGAAACTTTCGTCCACTTTTCCATTGACCCAAAGACCAGGTGCTAACTTCAAACACTTTCCCACTGTCCCAAAATCCTCTTGAAACTTTCACCATGATCGCAAAAGTCCTGGTGAAACCTTCCACCACTTTCCCACAGTACCAATATCCTGGTGAAACGTTTCACCACTTTCCCACCGTCCCAGTATCCTGGTGGAACTTTTCACCACGTTCTCACTGTTCCAATGACCTGGTGAAACTTTCTTCCACTTTTACATTGACCCAAAGTCCAGGTGCTAACTTCAAACTCTTTCCCACTGTCCCAAATCCCTCTTGAAACTTTCACCATGTTTCCATCGCTCCTGTGAAACCTTCCAACACTTTCCCACTGTCCGGGTGAATTCTTCCACAAATTACCCACTGTCCCAATGTCCTGGCGAATCATTTCACCACGTTCCCAGTGTCCAAATGTCCTGGTGAAATCTTCCATCAAATTCCGACTGTCCCAAAGTCTTGGTGAAACCTTCCACCACTTTCCCATTTTCCCAATATCCTGGTGAAACAATTCACTATTATCCCACGGTCCGAAAGCCCTGGTGAAACCTTCCACCACTTTCCCACTGTCCAAATGTCCTCGTGAAACATTCCACCAGTTTCCCACTGTCCGAATGTCCTTGTGAAACCTTCCAACACTTTCCCACTCTCCTGGTGAACTCATCCACCGCTTGCCGACTGTCCGAGTATCCTAGTGATACCGTCCACCACTATCCCACTTTCCCAATATCCTGGTGAAACCTTACACTAGGTTCCTACTGTCCGAATGTTCTGGTGAAACCTTCCACCACTTTCTAAGTGCGCGCATGCCCTGGTGAAATCTTTCACCACGTTCCCACCGAGACAATATCGTGGTGAAACCTTCCACCACTTTCCCACTGTCTCAATATCCTGGTGAAACCTTCTACCACTTTCCCACTGACTCATTGTCCTGGTGATACTTTCACCACGTTCGCAGTATCGCGTTGAAATTTCCACCACTTTCCCACTGTCCCAACGTCCTGGTGAAACCTTTCACCATGTTACAACTGACTCAATATCCTGGTGAATCCTCGCACCACGTTACCACTATCCCAATGTCCTGGTGAAACCTTCCACCATTTTCACACTGTCCTAGAGTCCTGATGAAACATTACACCACATTGCCATTGTCCCAATATCTTGGTGATCCCTTCGATAAATTTCCCACTGTCCCAATTTTCTGGTGAAACCTTTCACCACACACCCGCTGTTCCAATATCCTGGTGAAACGTTTCACCACTTTCCCACTGACACAATGTCCTAGTAATACGTTCCACCACTGTCCCACCGTCCCAGTTTCCAGATGGTACTTTTCACCACTTTCCCACTGTTCCAATGTCCTGGTGAAACTTTCTTCCACTTTTCCTTTGACCCAAAGTCCAGGTGCTAACTTCAAACACTTTACCACTGTCCCAAAATCCTCTTGAAACTTTCACTATGTTCCCATCGTTCCTGTGAAACCTTCCAACACTTTCCCACTGTCCGGGTGAATTCTTCCACAAATTACCCACTGTCCCAATGTCCTGGCGAAACATTTCACCACGTTCCCAGTGTCCAAATGTCCTGGTGAAATCTTCCATCACATTCCGACTGTCCCAAAGTCCAGGTGAAACCTTCCACCACATTCTCATTTTCCCAATATCCTGGTGAAACCATTCACTAGGGTCCCACGGTCCGAAAGTCCTGGTTAAACCTTCCACCACTTTACCACTGTCCAAATGTCCTCGTGAAATCTTCCACCACTTTTCCACTTTCCCAATATCCTGGTGAAACCTTTCACTAGGTTCCTACTGTCCGAATGTTCTGGTGAAACCTTCCACCACTTTCTAACTGTCCGCATGCCCTGTTGAAATCTTTCACCACGTTCCCACCGTCACAATATTGTGGTGAATCCTTCCACCACTTTCCCACTAATCCAATATCCTTGTGAAACCTATAACTAGGTTCCCACTGTCCGAATGTCCTCCTGAAACCTTCCAACACTTCCTCACTGTGCTGTTGAAATCTTGCACCAATTTCCCATTATCCCAATACCTAAGTGAAATTTTCCAGCACTTTCCCATTGTCCCCATATCAAGGTGAATCTTTCCAACATTTCCCCACTGTCATGGTGAAATCTTCCATCAATGTCCCATAATCCCAATATCCTTGTGAAATTTTCCACCACATTCCCACTGTACCCATATCCAGGTGAATCTTTCCAACACTTCCCCACTGTCCTGGTGAAATCTTCCACCAATTTCCAACTGAACCAATGACCTGGTGAATCCTTCCACCACTTTCCCACTGTCCATAAGCAATGGTAAAACCTTCCTTCAATTTCCCACTGTCCCAATGTCCTTGTCAAACCTTCCAACTTTTTCCCACTGTTCACATGTCCTGGTGAGAACTTCAACCACCTTCACACTATGCCAATACAATGGTGAAACATTCCACCACTTTCCCACTGTCCCAACGTCCTGGTGAAACTTTTCACCACGTTGCAACCTACTCAATATCCTCGTGAATCCTCGAACCAAGTTACCACTATCCCAATGTCCTGGTGAAACCTTCCACCATTTTCCCACTGTCCTAGTGTCCTGGTGAAACGTACCACCACTTTGCTATTGTCCCAATATCTTGGTGATCCCTTAGATACATTTCCCACTCTCCCAATTTACTGGTGAACCCTTTCACCACACACCTGCTGTTCCAATATCCTGTTTGGACGTTTCACCACGTTCCCACTGTCACGATGTCCTAGTAAAACGTTCCACCACTTTCCCACTATACCAATATCCTGGTGAAACATTTCACCACTTTCCCACCTTCCCAGTATCCAGGTGGTACTTTTTACCACGTTCCCACTTTCCAATGTCCTGGTGAAACTTTCTTCCACTTTTCCATTGACCCAAAGTACAGGTGCTAACTTCAAACACTTTCCCACTGTCCCAAAATCCTCTTGAAACTTTCACTATGTTCTCATCATTCCTGTGAAACCTTCCAGCACTTTCCAACTGTCCGGGTGAATACTTTCGCAAATTACCCACTGTCCCAATGTCCTGGCGAAATATTTCACCACGTTCCCAATGTCCAAATGTCCTGGTGAAATCTTCCATCACATTCCGACTGTCCCAAAGTCCTGGTGAAACCTTCCACCACTTTCCCATTTTCCCAATATCCTGGTGAAATCATTCACTAGGGTCCCAGGGTCCGAAAGTCTTGGTGAAACCTTCCACCACATTCCCACTGTCCAAATGTCCTCGTGAAACGTTCCAGCACTTTCCGACTTTCCCAATATCCTGGTGAAACCTTTCACTAGGTTCCTACTGTCCAAATGTTCTGGTGAAACCTTCCACCATTTTCTAACTGTCCGCATGCCCTGGTGAAATCTTTCACCACGTTCCCACCGTCACAATATCGTGGTGAAACCTTCCACCACTTTCCCACTAATCCAATATCCTTGTGAAACCTATCACTAGGTTCCCACTGTCCGAATGTCCTAGTGAAACCTTCCACCACATTCCCACTGTCCGAATGTCCTGGTGAAAACTTACACCACTTTCCCACTGTCCGAATGTCCTGGTGAAACCTGTCACCAAATTGCCACTGTCTCAATATCATGCTGAAACCTTCCTCCACTTTCCCACTCGCCTGGTGAAGCCTTCCAGCACTTTCCCACTCTCCTAATATAGTGGTGAAACCTTCCACACGTTCTCACTGTGCCAATGTCCTGTTGAAAATTTCACCATGTTCGCAGCGTCGCGTTGAAATCTTCCACCACTTTCCCACTGTCCCCATATCCAGGTGAATCTTTCCAACACTTCCCCACTGTCCTGTGAAATCTTCCATCAATGTCCCACTATCCCAATATCCTTGTGAAATTTTCCATCACATTCCCACTGTCCCCATATCAAGGTGAATCTATCCAACACTTCCCCACTGTCCTGGTGAAATCGTCCACCAATTTCCCACTGAACCAATGACCTGGTGAATCCTTCCACCACTTTCCCACTGTTCAAAAGCCATGGTAAAACCTTCCTTCAATTTCCCACTGTCCCGATGTCCTTGTCAAACCTTCCAACTCTTTTCCACTGTACACATGTCATGGTGAGAACTTCAACCACCTTCAGCTATGCCAATACAATGGTGAAACATTTCACAACGTTCCCACTGTCACAATGTCCTAGTGAAACGTACCACCACTTTCCCACTGTACCAATATCCTGGTGAAACGTTTCACCACTTTCCCACCGTCCCAGGATCCTGGTGGAACGTTACACCACGTTCCCACTGTTCCAATCTCCTGGTGAAACTTTCGTCCATTTTTCCATTGACCCAAAGACCAGGTGCTAACTTCAAACACTTTCCCACTGTCCCAAAATCCTCTTGAAACTTTCACCATGATCACAAAAGTCCTGGTGAAACCTTCCACCACTTTCCCACAGTACCAATATCCTGGTGAAACGTTTCACCACTTTCCCACCGTCCCAGTATCCTGGTGGCACTTTTCACCACGTTCTCACTGTTCCAATGACCTGGTGAAACTTTCTTCCACTTTTACATTGACCCAAAGTCCAGGTGCTCACTTCAAACTCTTTCCCACTGTCCCAAATTCCTCTTGAAACTTTCACCATGTTTCCATCGCTCCTGTGAAACCTTCCAACACTTTCCCACTGTCCGGGTGAATTCTTCCACAAATTACCCACTGTCCCAATGTCCTGGCGAATCATTTCACCACGTTCCCAGTGTCCAAATGTCCTGGTGAAATCTTCCATCAAATTCCGACTGTCCCAAAGTCTTGGTGAAACCTTCCACCACTTTCCCACTTTCCCAATATCCTGGTTAAACAATTCACTATTATCCCACGGTCCGAAAGTCCTGGTGAAACCTTCCACCACTTTCCCACTGTCCAAATGTCCTCGTGAAACATTCCACCAGTTTCCCACTGTCCGAATGTCCTGGTGAAACCTTCCAACACTTTCCCACTCTCCTGGTGAAATCTTCCACCGCTTGCCGACTGTCCGAGTATCCTAGTGATACCGTCCACCACTATCCCACTTTCCCAATATCCTGGTGAAACCTTTCACTAGGTTCCTACTGTCCGGATGTTCTGGTGAAACCTTCCACCACTTTCTAAGTGCGCGCATGCCCTGGTGAAATCTTTCACCACGTTCCGACCGAGACAATATCGTGGTGAAACCTTCCACCACTTTCCCACTGTCTCAATATCCTGGTGAAACCTTCTACCACTTTCCCACTGACTCATTGTCCTGGCGATACTTTCACCACGTTCGCAGTATCGCGTTGAAATTTCCACCACTTTCCCACTGTCCCAACGTCCTGGTGAAACCTTTCACCATATTACAACTGACTCAATATCCTGGTGAATCCTCGCACCACGTTACCACTATCCCAATGTCCTGGTGAAACCTTCCACCATTTTCACACTGTCCTAGAGTCCTGATGAAACATTACACCACATTGCCATTGTCCCAATATCTTGGTGATCCCTTCGATAAATTTCCCACTGTCCCAGTTTTCTGGTGAAACCTTTCACCACACACCCGCTGTTCCAATATCCTGGTGAAACGTTTCACCACTTTCCCACTGACACAATGTCCTAGTAATACGTTCCACCACTGTCCCACCGTCCCAGTTTCCAGATGGTACTTTTCACCACTTTCCCACTGTTCCAATGTCCTGGTGAAACTTTCTTCCACTTTTCCTTTGACCCAAAGTCCAGGTGCTAACTTCAAACACTTTACCACTGTCCCAAAATCCTCTTGAAACTTTCACTATGTTCCCATCGTTCCTGTGAAACCTTCCAACACTTTCCCACTGTCCGGGTGAATTCTTCCACAAATTACCCACTGTCCCAATGTCCTGGCGAAACATTTCACCACGTTCCCAGTGTCCAAATGTCCTGGTGAAATCTTCCATCACATTCCGACTGTCCCAAAGTCCAGGTGAAACCTTCCACCACATTCTCATTTTCCAAATATCCTGGTGAAACCATTCACTAGGGTCCCACGGTCCGAAAGTCCTGGTGAAACCTTCCACCACTTTCTAACTGTCCGCATGCCCTGTTGAAACCTTTCACCACGTTCCCACCGTCACAATATCGTGGTGAATCCTTCCACCACTTTCCCACTAATCCAATATCCTTGTGAAACCTATAACTAGGTTCCCACTGTCCGAATGTCCTCCTGAAACCTTCCAACACTTCCCCACTGTGCTGTTGAAATCTTCCACCAATTTCCCATTATCCCAATACCTAAGTGAAATTTTCCAGCACTTTCCCATTGTCCCCATATCAAGGTGAATCTTTCCAACATTTCCCCACTGTCATGGTGAAATCTTCCATCAATGTCCCATAATCCCAATATCCTTGTGAAATTTTCCACCACATTCCCACTGTACCCATATCCAGGTGAATCTTTCCAACACTTCCCCACTGTCCTGGTGAAATCTTCCACCAATTTCCAACTGAACCAATGACCTGGTGAATCCTTCCACCACTTTCCCACTGTCCGAATGTCCTGGTGAAACCTGTCACCAAATTGCCACTGTCTCAATATCATGCTGAAACCTTCCTCCACTTTCCCACTCGCCTGGTGAAGCCTTCCAGCACTTTCCCACTCTCCTAATATAGTGGTGAAACCTTCCACACGTTCTCACTGTGCCAATGTCCTGTTGAAAATTTCACCATGTTCGCAGCGTCGCGTTGAAATCTTCCACCACTTTCCCACTCTCCCCATATCCAGGTGAATCTTTTCAACACTTCCCCACTGTCCTGGTGAAATCTTCCACCAATTTCCCACTATCCCAATATCCTGGTGAAATTTTTCAGCACATTCCCACTGTCCCCATATCAAGGTGAATCTATCCAACACTTCCCCACTGTCCTGGTGAAATCGTCCACCAATTTCCCACTGAACCAATGACCTGGTGAATCCTTCCACCACTTTCCCACTGTTCAAAAGCCATGGTAAAACCTTCCTTCAATTTCCCACTGTCCCGATGTCCTTGTCAAACCTTCCAACTCTTTTCCACTGTACACATGTCATGGTGAGAACTTCAACCACCTTCAGCTATGCCAATACAATGGTGAAACATTTCACAACGTTCCCACTGTCACAATGTCCTAGTGAAACGTACCACCACTTTCCCACTGTACCAATATCCTGGTGAAACGTTTCACCACTTTCCCACCGTCCCAGGATCCTGGTGGAACGTTACACCACGTTCCCACTGTTCCAATCTCCTGGTGAAACTTTCGTCCACTTTTCCATTGACCCAAAGACCAGGTGCGAACTTCAAACACTTTCCCACTGTCCCAAAATCCTCTTGAAACTTTCACCATGATCACAAAAGTCCTGGTGAAACCTTCCACCACTTTCCCACTGTCCATAAGCCATGGTAAAACCTTCCTTCAATTTCCCACTGTCCCAATGTCCTTGTCAAACCTTCCAACTTTTTCCCACTGTTCACATGTCCTGGTGAGAACTTCAACCACCTTCACACTATGCCAATACAATGGTGAAACATTCCACCACTTTCCCACTGTCCCAACGTCCTGGTGAAACTTTTCACCACGTTGCAACTGACTCAATATCCTCGTGAATCCTCGAACCAAGTTACCACTATCCCAATGTCCTGGTGAAACCTTCCACCGCTATCCAACTGGCTGAGTATCCTTATGATAACGTCCACCACTTTCCCACTTTCCCAATATCCTGGTGAAACCGTTCACTAGGTTCCTACTGTCCAAATGTTCTGGTGAAACTTTCCACCACTTTCTAACTGTCCGCATGCCCTGGTGAAATCTTTCACCACGTTCCCACCGTCACAATATCATGGTGAAACCTTCCACCACTTTCCCACTGTCTCAATATCCGGGTGAAACCTTCTACCTCTTTCCCACTGACTCAATGTCCTGGTGAAACATTCACCACGTTCGCAGTATCGCGTTGAAATCTTCCACCACCTTCCCACTGTCCCAACGTCCTGGTGAAACCTTTCACCACGTTACAACTGAATCATTATCCTGGTGAAGCCTCGCACCACATTACCACTATCCCAATGTCCTGGTGAAACCTTCCACCATTTTCCCACTATCCTCGTGTCCTGGTGAAACATACCACCACTTTGCCATTGTCCCAATATCTTGGTGATCCCTTCGTAAATTTCCCACTGACCCAATTTTCTGGTGAAACCTTTCACCACTCACCCGCTGTTCCAATATCCTGATGAAACGTTTCACAGCGTTCCCACTGTCACAATGTCCTAGTGAAACGTACCACCACTTTCCCACTGTACCAATATCCTGGTGAAACGTTTCACCACTTTCCCACCGTCCCAGGATCCTGGTGGAACGTTACACCACGTTCCCACTGTTCCAATGTCCTGGTGAAACTTTCGTCCACTTTTCCATTGACCCAAAGACCAGGTGCTAACTTCAAACACTTTCCCACTGTCCCAAAATCCTCTTGAAACTTTCACCATGATCGCAAAAGTCCTGGTGAAACCTTCCACCACTTTCCCACAGTACCAATATCCTGGTGAAACGTTTCACCACTTTCCCACCGTCCCAGTATCCTGGTGGAACTTTTCACCACGTTCTCACTGTTCCAATGACCTGGTGAAACTTTCTTCCACTTTTACATTGACCCAAAGTCCAGGTGCTAACTTCAAACTCTTTCCCACTGTCCCAAATCCCTCTTGAAACTTTCACCATGTTTCCATCGCTCCTGTGAAACCTTCCAACACTTTCCCACTGTCCGGGTGAATTCTTCCACAAATTACCCACTGTCCCAATGTCCTGGCGAATCATTTCACCACGTTCCCAGTGTCCAAATGTCCTGGTGAAATCTTCCATCAAATTCCGACTGTCCCAAAGTCTTGGTGAAACCTTCCACCACTTTCCCATTTTCCCAATATCCTGGTGAAACAATTCACTATTATCCCACGGTCCGAAAGCCCTGGTGAAACCTTCCACCACTTTCCCACTGTCCAAATGTCCTCGTGAAACATTCCACCAGTTTCCCACTGTCCGAATGTCCTTGTGAAACCTTCCAACACTTTCCCACTCTCCTGGTGAACTCATCCACCGCTTGCCGACTGTCCGAGTATCCTAGTGATACCGTCCACCACTATCCCACTTTCCCAATATCCTGGTGAAACCTTTCACTAGGTTCCTACTGTCCGAATGTTCTGGTGAAACCTTCCACCACTTTCTAAGTGCGCGCATGCCCTGGTGAAATCTTTCACCACGTTCCCACCGAGACAATATCGTGGTGAAACCTTCCACCACTTTCCCACTGTCTCAATATCCTGGTGAAACCTTCTACCACTTTCCCACTGACTCATTGTCCTGGTGATACTTTCACCACGTTCGCAGTATCGCGTTGAAATTTCCACCACTTTCCCACTGTCCCAACGTCCTGGTGAAACCTTTCACCATGTTACAACTGACTCAATATCCTGGTGAATCCTCGCACCACGTTACCACTATCCCAATGTCCTGGTGAAACCTTCCACCATTTTCACACTGTCCTAGAGTCCTGATGAAACATTACACCACATTGCCATTGTCCCAATATCTTGGTGATCCCTTCGATAAATTTCCCACTGTCCCAATTTTCTGGTGAAACCTTTCACCACACACCCGCTGTTCCAATATCCTGGTGAAACGTTTCACCACTTTCCCACTGACACAATGTCCTAGTAATACGTTCCACCACTGTCCCACCGTCCCAGTTTCCAGATGGTACTTTTCACCACTTTCCCACTGTTCCAATGTCCTGGTGAAACTTTCTTCCACTTTTCCTTTGACCCAAAGTCCAGGTGCTAACTTCAAACACTTTACCACTGTCCCAAAATCCTCTTGAAACTTTCACTATGTTCCCATCGTTCCTGTGAAACCTTCCAACACTTTCCCACTGTCCGGGTGAATTCTTCCACAAATTACCCACTGTCCCAATGTCCTGGCGAAACATTTCACCACGTTCCCAGTGTCCAAATGTCCTGGTGAAATCTTCCATCACATTCCGACTGTCCCAAAGTCCAGGTGAAACCTTCCACCACATTCTCATTTTCCCAATATCCTGGTGAAACCATTCACTAGGGTCCCACGGTCCGAAAGTCCTGGTTAAACCTTCCACCACTATACCACTGTCCAAATGTCCTCGTGAAATCTTCCACCACTTTTCCACTTTCCCAATATCCTGGAGAAACCTTTCACTAGGTTCCTACTGTCCGAATGTTCTGGTGAAACCTTCCACCACTTTCTAACTGTCCGCATGCCCTGTTGAAATCTTTCACCACGTTCCCACCGTCACAATATTGTGGTGAATCCTTCCACCACTTTCCCACTAATCCAATATCCTTGTGAAACCTATAACTAGGTTCCCACTGTCCGAATGTCCTCCTGAAACCTTCCAACACTTCCCCACTGTGCTGTTGAAATCTTGCACCAATTTCCCATTATCCCAATACCTAAGTGAAATTTTCCAGCACTTTCCCATTGTCCCCATATCAAGGTGAATCTTTCCAACATTTCCCCACTGTCATGGTGAAATCTTCCATCAATGTCCCATAATCCCAATATCCTTGTGAAATTTTCCACCACATTCCCACTGTACCCATATCCAGGTGAATCTTTCCAACACTTCCCCACTGTCCTGGTGAAATCTTCCACCAATTTCCAACTGAACCAATGACCTGGTGAATCCTTCCACCACTTTCCCACTGTCCATAAGCAATGGTAAAACCTTCCTTCAATTTCCCACTGTCCCAATGTCCTTGTCAAACCTTCCAACTTTTTCCCACTGTTCACATGTCCTGGTGAGAACTTCAACCACCTTCACACTATGCCAATACAATGGTGAAACATTCCACCACTTTCCCACTGTCCCAACGTCCTGGTGAAACTTTTCACCACGTTGCAACTGACTCAATATCCTCGTGAATCCTCGAACCAAGTTACCACTATCCCAATGTCCTGGTGAAACCTTCCACCATTTTCCCACTGTCCTAGTGTCCTGGTGAAACGTACCACCACTTTGCTATTGTCCCAATATCTTGGTGATCCCTTAGATACATTTCCCACTCTCCCAATTTACTGGTGAACCCTTTCACCACACACCTGCTGTTCCAATATCCTGTTTGGACGTTTCACCACGTTCCCACTGTCACGATGTCCTAGTAAAACGTTCCACCACTTTCCCACTGTACCAATATCCTGGTGAAACATTTCACCACTTTCCCACCTTCCCAGTATCCAGGTGGTACTTTTTACCACGTTCCCACTTTCCAATGTCCTGGTGAAACTTTCTTCCACTTTTCCATTGATCCAAAGTCCAGGTGCTAACTTCAAACACTTTCCCACTGTCCCAAAATCCTCTTGAAACTTTCACTATGTTCTCATCATTCCTGTGAAACCTTCCAGCACTTTCCAACTGTCCGGGTGAATACTTTCGCAAATTACCCACTGTCCCAATGTCCTGGCGAAATATTTCACCACGTTCCCAATGTCCAAATGTCCTGGTGAAATCTTCCATCACATTCCGACTGTCCCAAAGTCCTGGTGAAACCTTCCACCACTTTCCCATTTTCCCAATATCCTGGTGAAACCATTCACTAGGGTCCCACGGTCCGAAAGTCCTGGTGAAACCTTCCACCACTTTACCACTGTCCAAATGTCCTCGTGAAATCTTCCACCACTTTTCCACTTTCCCAATATCCTGGTGAAACCTTTCACTAGGTTCCTACTGTCTGAATGTTCTGGTGAAACCTTCCACCACTTTCTAACTGTCCGCATGCCCTGTTGAAATCCTTCACCACGTTCCCACCGTCACAATATCGTGGTTAATCCTTCCACCACTTTCCCACTAATCCAATATCCTTGTGAAACCTATAACTAGGTTCCCACTGTCCGAATGTCCTCCAGAAACCTTCCAACACTTCCCCACTGTGCTGTTGAAATCTTCCACCAATTTCCCATTATCCCAATACCTAAGTGAAATTTTCCAGCACTTTCCCATTGTCCCCATATCAAGGTGAATCTTTCCAACATTTCCCCACTGTCATGGTGAAATCTTCCATCAATGTCCCATAATCCCAATATCCTTGTGAAATTTTCCACCACATTCCCACCGTACCCATATCCAGGTGAATCTTTCCAACACTTCCCCACTGTCCTGGTGAAATCTTCCACCAATTTCCAACTGAACCAATGACCTGGTGAATCCTTCCACCACTTTCCCACTGTCCATAAGCCATGGTAAAACCTTCCTTCAATTTCCCACTGTCCCAATGTCCTTGTCAAACCTTCCAACTTTTTCCCACTGTTCACATGTCCTGGTGAGAACTTCAACCACCTTCACACTATGCCAATACAATGGTGAAACATTCCACCACTTTCCCACTGTCCCAACGTCCTGGTGAAACTTTTCACCACGTTGCAACTGACTCAATATCCTCGTGAATCCTCGAACCAAGTTACCACTATCCCAATGTCCTGGTGAAACCTTCCACCGCTATCCAACTGGCTGAGTATCCTTATGATAACGTCCACCACTTTCCCACTTTCCCAATATCCTGGTGAAACCGTTCACTAGGTTCCTACTGTCCAAATGTTCTGGTGAAACTTTCCACCACTTTCTAACTGTCCGCATGCCCTGGTGAAATCTTTCACCACGTTCCCACCGTCACAATATCATGGTGAAACCTTCCACCACTTTCCCACTGTCTCAATATCCGGGTGAAACCTTCTACCTCTTTCCCACTGACTCAATGTCCTGGTGAAACATTCACCACGTTCGCAGTATCGCGTTGAAATCTTCCACCACCTTCCCACTGTCCCAACGTCCTGGTGAAACCTTTCACCACGTTACAACTGAATCATTATCCTGGTGAAGCCTCGCACCACATTACCACTATCCCAATGTCCTGGTGAAACCTTCCACCATTTTCCCACTATCCTCGTGTCCTGGTGAAACATACCACCACTTTGCCATTGTCCCAATATCTTGGTGATCCCTTCGTAAATTTCCCACTGACCCAATTTTCTGGTGAAACCTTTCACCACTCACCCGCTGTTCCAATATCCTGATGAAACGTTTCACAGCGTTCCCACTGTCACAATGTCCTAGTGAAACGTACCACCACTTTCCCACTGTACCAATATCCTGGTGAAACGTTTCACCACTTTCCCACCGTCCCAGGATCCTGGTGGAACGTTACACCACGTTCCCACTGTTCCAATGTCCTGGTGAAACTTTCGTCCACTTTTCCATTGACCCAAAGACCAGGTGCTAACTTCAAACACTTTCCCACTGTCCCAAAATCCTCTTGAAACTTTCACCATGATCGCAAAAGTCCTGGTGAAACCTTCCACCACTTTCCCACAGTACCAATATCCTGGTGAAACGTTTCACCACTTTCCCACCGTCCCAGTATCCTGGTGGAACTTTTCACCACGTTCTCACTGTTCCAATGACCTGGTGAAACTTTCTTCCACTTTTACATTGACCCAAAGTCCAGGTGCTAACTTCAAACTCTTTCCCACTGTCCCAAATCCCTCTTGAAACTTTCACCATGTTTCCATCGCTCCTGTGAAACCTTCCAACACTTTCCCACTGTCCGGGTGAATTCTTCCACAAATTACCCACTGTCCCAATGTCCTGGCGAATCATTTCACCACGTTCCCAGTGTCCAAATGTCCTGGTGAAATCTTCCATCAAATTCCGACTGTCCCAAAGTCTTGGTGAAACCTTCCACCACTTTCCCATTTTCCCAATATCCTGGTGAAACAATTCACTATTATCCCACGGTCCGAAAGCCCTGGTGAAACCTTCCACCACTTTCCCACTGTCCAAATGTCCTCGTGAAACATTCCACCAGTTTCCCACTGTCCGAATGTCCTTGTGAAACCTTCCAACACTTTCCCACTCTCCTGGTGAACTCATCCACCGCTTGCCGACTGTCCGAGTATCCTAGTGATACCGTCCACCACTATCCCACTTTCCCAATATCCTGGTGAAACCTTTCACTAGGTTCCTACTGTCCGAATGTTCTGGTGAAACCTTCCACCACTTTCTAAGTGCGCGCATGCCCTGGTGAAATCTTTCACCACGTTCCCACCGAGACAATATCGTGGTGAAACCTTCCACCACTTTCCCACTGTCTCAATATCCTGGTGAAACCTTCTACCACTTTCCCACTGACTCATTGTCCTGGTGATACTTTCACCACGTTCGCAGTATCGCGTTGAAATTTCCACCACTTTCCCACTGTCCCAACGTCCTGGTGAAACCTTTCACCATGTTACAACTGACTCAATATCCTGGTGAATCCTCGCACCACGTTACCACTATCCCAATGTCCTGGTGAAACCTTCCACCATTTTCACACTGTCCTAGAGTCCTGATGAAACATTACACCACATTGCCATTGTCCCAATATCTTGGTGATCCCTTCGATAAATTTCCCACTGTCCCAATTTTCTGGTGAAACCTTTCACCACACACCCGCTGTTCCAATATCCTGGTGAAACGTTTCACCACTTTCCCACTGACACAATGTCCTAGTAATACGTTCCACCACTGTCCCACCGTCCCAGTTTCCAGATGGTACTTTTCACCACTTTCCCACTGTTCCAATGTCCTGGTGAAACTTTCTTCCACTTTTCCTTTGACCCAAAGTCCAGGTGCTAACTTCAAACACTTTACCACTGTCCCAAAATCCTCTTGAAACTTTCACTATGTTCCCATCGTTCCTGTGAAACCTTCCAACACTTTCCCACTGTCCGGGTGAATTCTTCCACAAATTACCCACTGTCCCAATGTCCTGGCGAAACATTTCACCACGTTCCCAGTGTCCAAATGTCCTGGTGAAATCTTCCATCACATTCCGACTGTCCCAAAGTCCAGGTGAAACCTTCCACCACATTCTCATTTTCCCAATATCCTGGTGAAACCATTCACTAGGGTCCCACGGTCCGAAAGTCCTGGTGAAACCTTCCACCACTTTACCACTGTCCAAATGTCCTCGTGAAATCTTCCACCACTTTTCCACTTTCCCAATATCCTGGTGAAACCTTTCACTAGGTTCCTACTGTCTGAATGTTCTGGTGAAACCTTCCACCACTTTCTAACTGTCCGCATGCCCTGTTGAAATCCTTCACCACGTTCCCACCGTCACAATATCGTGGTTAATCCTTCCACCACTTTCCCACTAATCCAATATCCTTGTGAAACCTATAACTAGGTTCCCACTGTCCGAATGTCCTCCTGAAACCTTCCAACACTTCCCCACTGTGCTGTTGAAATCTTCCACCAATTTCCCATTATCCCAATACCTAAGTGAAATTTTCCAGCACTTTCCCATTGTCCCCATATCAAGGTGAATCTTTCCAACATTTCCCCACTGTCATGGTGAAATCTTCCATCAATGTCCCATAATCCCAATATCCTTGTGAAATTTTCCACCACATTCCCACCGTACCCATATCCAGGTGAATCTTTCCAACACTTCCCCACTGTCCTGGTGAAATCTTCCACCAATTTCCAACTGAACCAATGACCTGGTGAATCCTTCCACCACTTTCCCACTGTCCATAAGCCATGGTAAAACCTTCCTTCAATTTCCCACTGTCCCAATGTCCTTGTCAAACCTTCCAACTTTTTCCCACTGTTCACATGTCCTGGTGAGAACTTCAACCACCTTCACACTATGCCAATACAATGGTGAAACATTCCACCACTTTCCCACTGTCCCAACGTCCTGGTGAAACTTTTCACCACGTTGCAACTGACTCAATATCCTCGTGAATCCTCGAACCAAGTTACCACTATCCCAATGTCCTGGTGAAACCTTCCACCGCTATCCAACTGGCTGAGTATCCTTATGATAACGTCCACCACTTTCCCACTTTCCCAATATCCTGGTGAAACCGTTCACTAGGTTCCTACTGTCCAAATGTTCTGGTGAAACTTTCCACCACTTTCTAACTGTCCGCATGCCCTGGTGAAATCTTTCACCACGTTCCCACCGTCACAATATCATGGTGAAACCTTCCACCACTTTCCCACTGTCTCAATATCCGGGTGAAACCTTCTACCTCTTTCCCACTGACTCAATGTCCTGGTGAAACATTCACCACGTTCGCAGTATCGCGTTGAAATCTTCCACCACCTTCCCACTGTCCCAACGTCCTGGTGAAACCTTTCACCACGTTACAACTGAATCATTATCCTGGTGAAGCCTCGCACCACATTACCACTATCCCAATGTCCTGGTGAAACCTTCCACCATTTTCCCACTATCCTCGTGTCCTGGTGAAACATACCACCACTTTGCCATTGTCCCAATATCTTGGTGATCCCTTCGTAAATTTCCCACTGACCCAATTTTCTGGTGAAACCTTTCACCACTCACCCGCTGTTCCAATATCCTGATGAAACGTTTCACAGCGTTCCCACTGTCACAATGTCCTAGTGAAACGTACCACCACTTTCCCACTGTACCAATATCCTGGTGAAACGTTTCACCACTTTCCCACCGTCCCAGGATCCTGGTGGAACGTTACACCACGTTCCCACTGTTCCAATGTCCTGGTGAAACTTTCGTCCACTTTTCCATTGACCCAAAGACCAGGTGCTAACTTCAAACACTTTCCCACTGTCCCAAAATCCTCTTGAAACTTTCACCATGATCGCAAAAGTCCTGGTGAAACCTTCCACCACTTTCCCACAGTACCAATATCCTGGTGAAACGTTTCACCACTTTCCCACCGTCCCAGTATCCTGGTGGAACTTTTCACCACGTTCTCACTGTTCCAATGACCTGGTGAAACTTTCTTCCACTTTTACATTGACCCAAAGTCCAGGTGCTAACTTCAAACTCTTTCCCACTGTCCCAAATCCCTCTTGAAACTTTCACCATGTTTCCATCGCTCCTGTGAAACCTTCCAACACTTTCCCACTGTCCGGGTGAATTCTTCCACAAATTACCCACTGTCCCAATGTCCTGGCGAATCATTTCACCACGTTCCCAGTGTCCAAATGTCCTGGTGAAATCTTCCATCAAATTCCGACTGTCCCAAAGTCTTGGTGAAACCTTCCACCACTTTCCCATTTTCCCAATATCCTGGTGAAACAATTCACTATTATCCCACGGTCCGAAAGCCCTGGTGAAACCTTCCACCACTTTCCCACTGTCCAAATGTCCTCGTGAAACATTCCACCAGTTTCCCACTGTCCGAATGTCCTTGTGAAACCTTCCAACACTTTCCCACTCTCCTGGTGAACTCATCCACCGCTTGCCGACTGTCCGAGTATCCTAGTGATACCGTCCACCACTATCCCACTTTCCCAATATCCTGGTGAAACCTTTCACTAGGTTCCTACTGTCCGAATGTTCTGGTGAAACCTTCCACCACTTTCTAAGTGCGCGCATGCCCTGGTGAAATCTTTCACCACGTTCCCACCGAGACAATATCGTGGTGAAACCTTCCACCACTTTCCCACTGTCTCAATATCCTGGTGAAACCTTCTACCACTTTCCCACTGACTCATTGTCCTGGTGATACTTTCACCACGTTCGCAGTATCGCGTTGAAATTTCCACCACTTTCCCACTGTCCCAACGTCCTGGTGAAACCTTTCACCATGTTACAACTGACTCAATATCCTGGTGAATCCTCGCACCACGTTACCACTATCCCAATGTCCTGGTGAAACCTTCCACCATTTTCACACTGTCCTAGAGTCCTGATGAAACATTACACCACATTGCCATTGTCCCAATATCTTGGTGATCCCTTCGATAAATTTCCCACTGTCCCAATTTTCTGGTGAAACCTTTCACCACACACCCGCTGTTCCAATATCCTGGTGAAACGTTTCACCACTTTCCCACTGACACAATGTCCTAGTAATACGTTCCACCACTGTCCCACCGTCCCAGTTTCCAGATGGTACTTTTCACCACTTTCCCACTGTTCCAATGTCCTGGTGAAACTTTCTTCCACTTTTCCTTTGACCCAAAGTCCAGGTGCTAACTTCAAACACTTTACCACTGTCCCAAAATCCTCTTGAAACTTTCACTATGTTCCCATCGTTCCTGTGAAACCTTCCAACACTTTCCCACTGTCCGGGTGAATTCTTCCACAAATTACCCACTGTCCCAATGTCCTGGCGAAACATTTCACCACGTTCCCAGTGTCCAAATGTCCTGGTGAAATCTTCCATCACATTCCGACTGTCCCAAAGTCCAGGTGAAACCTTCCACCACATTCTCATTTTCCCAATATCCTGGTGAAACCATTCACTAGGGTCCCACGGTCCGAAAGTCCTGGTTAAACCTTCCACCACTTTACCACTGTCCAAATGTCCTCGTGAAATCTTCCACCACTTTTCCACTTTCCCAATATCCTGGTGAAACCTTTCACTAGGTTCCTACTGTCCGAATGTTCTGGTGAAACCTTCCACCACTTTCTAACTGTCCGCATGCCCTGTTGAAATCTTTCACCACGTTCCCACCGTCACAATATTGTGGTGAATCCTTCCACCACTTTCCCACTAATCCAATATCCTTGTGAAACCTATAACTAGGTTCCCACTGTCCGAATGTCCTCCTGAAACCTTCCAACACTTCCCCACTGTGCTGTTGAAATCTTGCACCAATTTCCCATTATCCCAATACCTAAGTGAAATTTTCCAGCACTTTCCCATTGTCCCCATATCAAGGTGAATCTTTCCAACATTTCCCCACTGTCATGGTGAAATCTTCCATCAATGTCCCATAATCCCAATATCCTTGTGAAATTTTCCACCACATTCCCACTGTACCCATATCCAGGTGAATCTTTCCAACACTTCCCCACTGTCCTGGTGAAATCTTCCACCAATTTCCAACTGAACCAATGACCTGGTGAATCCTTCCACCACTTTCCCACTGTCCATAAGCAATGGTAAAACCTTCCTTCAATTTCCCACTGTCCCAATGTCCTTGTCAAACCTTCCAACTTTTTCCCACTGTTCACATGTCCTGGTGAGAACTTCAACCACCTTCACACTATGCCAATACAATGGTGAAACATTCCACCACTTTCCCACTGTCCCAACGTCCTGGTGAAACTTTTCACCACGTTGCAACCTACTCAATATCCTCGTGAATCCTCGAACCAAGTTACCACTATCCCAATGTCCTGGTGAAACCTTCCACCATTTTCCCACTGTCCTAGTGTCCTGGTGAAACGTACCACCACTTTGCTATTGTCCCAATATCTTGGTGATCCCTTAGATACATTTCCCACTCTCCCAATTTACTGGTGAACCCTTTCACCACACACCTGCTGTTCCAATATCCTGTTTGGACGTTTCACCACGTTCCCACTGTCACGATGTCCTAGTAAAACGTTCCACCACTTTCCCACTGTACCAATATCCTGGTGAAACATTTCACCACTTTCCCACCTTCCCAGTATCCAGGTGGTACTTTTTACCACGTTCCCACTTTCCAATGTCCTGGTGAAACTTTCTTCCACTTTTCCATTGACCCAAAGTCCAGGTGCTAACTTCAAACACTTTCCCACTGTCCCAAAATCCTCTTGAAACTTTCACTATGTTCTCATCATTCCTGTGAAACCTTCCAGCACTTTCCAACTGTCCGGGTGAATACTTTCGCAAATTACCCACTGTCCCAATGTCCTGGCGAAATATTTCACCACGTTCCCAATGACCAAATGTCCTGGTGAAATTTTCCATCACATTCCGACTGTCCCAAAGTCCTGGTGAAACCTTCCACCACTTTCCCATTTTCCCAATATCCTGGTGAAATCATTCACTAGGGTCCCAGGGTCCGAAAGTCTTGGTGAAACCTTCCACCACATTCCCACTGTCCAAATGTCCTCGTGAAACGTTCCAGCACTTTCCGACTTTCCCAATATCCTGGTGAAACCTTTCACTAGGTTCCTACTGTCCAAATGTTCTGGTGAAACCTTCCACCATTTTCTAACTGTCCGCATGCCCTGGTGAAATCTTTCACCACGTTCCCACCGTCACAATATCGTGGTGAAACCTTCCACCACTTTCCCACTAATCCAATATCCTTGTGAAACCTATCACTAGGTTCCCACTGTCCGAATGTCCTAGTGAAACCTTCCACCACATTCCCACTGTCCGAATGTCCTGGTGAAAACTTACACCACTTTCCCACTGTCCGAATGTCCTGGTGAAACCTGTCACCAAATTGCCACTGTCTCAATATCATGCTGAAACCTTCCTCCACTTTCCCACTCGCCTGGTGAAGCCTTCCAGCACTTTCCCACTCTCCTAATATAGTGGTGAAACCTTCCACACGTTCTCACTGTGCCAATGTCCTGTTGAAAATTTCACCATGTTCGCAGCGTCGCGTTGAAATCTTCCACCACTTTCCCACTGTCCCCATATCCAGGTGAATCTTTCCAACACTTCCCCACTGTCCTGTGAAATCTTCCATCAATGTCCCACTATCCCAATATCCTTGTGAAATTTTCCATCACATTCCCACTGTCCCCATATCCAGGTGAATCTATCCAACACTTCCCCACTGTCCTGGTGAAATCGTCCACCAATTTCCCACTGAACCAATGACCTGGTGAATCCTTCCACCACTTTCCCACTGTTCAAAAGCCATGGTAAAACCTTCCTTCAATTTCCCACTGTCCCGATGTCCTTGTCAAACCTTCCAACTCTTTTCCACTGTACACATGTCATGGTGAGAACTTCAACCACCTTCAGCTATGCCAATACAATGGTGAAACATTTCACAACGTTCCCACTGTCACAATGTCCTAGTGAAACGTACCACCACTTTCCCACTGTACCAATATCCTGGTGAAACGTTTCACCACTTTCCCACCGTCCCAGGATCCTGGTGGAACGTTACACCACGTTCCCACTGTTCCAATCTCCTGGTGAAACTTTCGTCCACTTTTCCATTGACCCAAAGACCAGGTGCTAACTTCAAACACTTTCCCACTGTCCCAAAATCCTCTTGAAACTTTCACCATGATCACAAAAGTCCTGGTGAAACCTTCCACCACTTTCCCACAGTACCAATATCCTGGTGAAACGTTTCACCACTTTCCCACCGTCCCAGTATCCTGGTGGCACTTTTCACCACGTTCTCACTGTTCCAATGACCTGGTGAAACTTTCTTCCACTTTTACATTGACCCAAAGTCCAGGTGCTCACTTCAAACTCTTTCCCACTGTCCCAAATTCCTCTTGAAACTTTCACCATGTTTCCATCGCTCCTGTGAAACCTTCCAACACTTTCCCACTGTCCGGGTGAATTCTTCCACAAATTACCCACTGTCCCAATGTCCTGGCGAATCATTTCACCACGTTCCCAGTGTCCAAATGTCCTGGTGAAATCTTCCATCAAATTCCGACTGTCCCAAAGTCTTGGTGAAACCTTCCACCACTTTCCCATTTTCCCAATATCCTGGTGAAACAATTCACTATTATCCCACGGTCCGAAAGTCCTGGTGAAACCTTCCACCACTTTCCCACTGTCCAAATGTCCTCGTGAAACATTCCACCAGTTTCCCACTGTCCGAATGTCCTGGTGAAACCTTCCAACACTTTCCCACTCTCCTGGTGAAATCTTCCACCGCTTGCCGACTGTCCGAGTATCCTAGTGATACCGTCCACCACTATCCCACTTTCCCAATATCCTGGTGAAACCTTTCACTAGGTTCCTACTGTCCGAATGTTCTGGTGAAACCTTCCACCACTTTCTAAGTGCGCGCATGCCCTGGTGAAATCTTTCACCACGTTCCGACCGAGACAATATCGTGGTGAAACCTTCCACCACTTTCCCACTGTCTCAATATCCTGGTGAAACCTTCTACCACTTTCCCACTGACTCATTGTCCTGGCGATACTTTCACCACGTTCGCAGTATCGCGTTGAAATTTCCACCACTTTCCCACTGTCCCAACGTCCTGGTGAAACCTTTCACCATATTACAACTGACTCAATATCCTGGTGAATCCTCGCACCACGTTACCACTATCCCAATGTCCTGGTGAAACCTTCCACCATTTTCACACTGTCCTAGAGTCCTGATGAAACATTACACCACATTGCCATTGTCCCAATATCTTGGTGATCCCTTCGATAAATTTCCCACTGTCCCAATTTTCTGGTGAAACCTTTCACCACACACCCGCTGTTCCAATATCCTGGTGAAACGTTTCACCACTTTCCCACTGACACAATGTCCTAGTAATACGTTCCACCACTGTCCCACCGTCCCAGTTTCCAGATGGTACTTTTCACCACTTTCCCACTGTTCCAATGTCCTGGTGAAACTTTCTTCCACTTTTCCTTTGACCCAAAGTCCAGGTGCTAACTTCAAACACTTTACCACTGTCCCAAAATCCTCTTGAAACTTTCACTATGTTCCCATCGTTCCTGTGAAACCTTCCAACACTTTCCCACTGTCCGGGTGAATTCTTCCACAAATTACCCACTGTCCCAATGTCCTGGCGAAACATTTCACCACGTTCCCAGTGTCCAAATGTCCTGGTGAAATCTTCCATCACATTCCGACTGTCCCAAAGTCCAGGTGAAACCTTCCACCACATTCTCATTTTCCAAATATCCTGGTGAAACCATTCACTAGGGTCCCACGGTCCGAAAGTCCTGGTGAAACCTTCCACCACTTTACCACTGTCCAAATGTCCTCGTGAAATCTTCCACCACTTTTCCACTTTCCCAATATCCTGGTGAAACCTTTCACTAGGTTCCTACTGTCCGAATGTTCTGGTGAAACCTTCCACCACTTTCTAACTGTCCGCATGCCCTGTTGAAACCTTTCACCACGTTCCCACCGTCACAATATCGTGGTGAATCCTTCCACCACTTTCCCACTAATCCAATATCCTTGTGAAACCTATAACTAGGTTCCCACTGTCCGAATGTCCTCCTGAAACCTTCCAACACTTCCCCACTGTGCTGTTGAAATCTTCCACCAATTTCCCATTATCCCAATACCTAAGTGAAATTTTCCAGCACTTTCCCATTGTCCCCATATCAAGGTGAATCTTTCCAACATTTCCCCACTGTCATGGTGAAATCTTCCATCAATGTCCCATAATCCCAATATCCTTGTGAAATTTTCCACCACATTCCCACTGTACCCATATCCAGGTGAATCTTTCCAACACTTCCCCACTGTCCTGGTGAAATCTTCCACCAATTTCCAACTGAACCAATGACCTGGTGAATCCTTCCACCACTTTCCCACTGTCCGAATGTCCTGGTGAAACCTGTCACCAAATTGCCACTGTCTCAATATCATGCTGAAACCTTCCTCCACTTTCCCACTCGCCTGGTGAAGCCTTCCAGCACTTTCCCACTCTCCTAATATAGTGGTGAAACCTTCCACACGTTCTCACTGTGCCAATGTCCTGTTGAAAATTTCACCATGTTCGCAGCGTCGCGTTGAAATCTTCCACCACTTTCCCACTGTCCCCATATCCAGGTGAATCTTTTCAACACTTCCCCACTGTCCTGGTGAAATCTTCCACCAATTTCCCACTATCCCAATATCCTGGTGAAATTTTTCAGCACATTCCCACTGTCCCCATATCCAGGTGAATCTATCCAACACTTCCCCACTGTCCTGGTGAAATCGTCCACCAATTTCCCACTGAACCAATGACCTGGTGAATCCTTCCACCACTTTCCCACTGTTCAAAAGCCATGGTAAAACCTTCCTTCAATTTCCCACTGTCCCGATGTCCTTGTCAAACCTTCCAACTCTTTTCCACTGTACACATGTCATGGTGAGAACTTCAACCACCTTCAGCTATGCCAATACAATGGTGAAACATTTCACAACGTTCCCACTGTCACAATGTCCTAGTGAAACGTACCACCACTTTCCCACTGTACCAATATCCTGGTGAAACGTTTCACCACTTTCCCACCGTCCCAGGATCCTGGTGGAACGTTACACCACGTTCCCACTGTTCCAATCTCCTGGTGAAACTTTCGTCCACTTTTCCATTGACCCAAAGACCAGGTGCGAACTTCAAACACTTTCCCACTGTCCCAAAATCCTCTTGAAACTTTCACCATGATCACAAAAGTCCTGGTGAAACCTTCCACCACTTTCCCACAGTACCAATATCCTGGTGAAACGTTTCACCACTTTCCCACCGTCCCAGTATCCTGGTGGCACTTTTCACCACGTTCTCACTGTTCCAATGACCTGGTGAAACTTTCTTCCACTTTTACATTGACCCAAAGTCCAGGTGCTCACTTCAAACTCTTTCCCACTGTCCCAAATTCCTCTTGAAACTTTCACCATGTTTCCATCGCTCCTGTGAAACCTTCCAACACTTTCCCACTGTCCGGGTGAATTCTTCCACAAATTACCCACTGTCCCAATGTCCTGGCGAATCATTTCACCACGTTCCCAGTGTCCAAATGTCCTGGTGAAATCTTCCATCAAATTCCGACTGTCCCAAAGTCTTGGTGAAACCTTCCACCACTTTCCCATTTTCCCAATATCCTGGTTAAACAATTCACTATTATCCCACGGTCCGAAAGTCCTGGTGAAACCTTCCACCACTATCCCACTTTCCCAATATCCTGGTGAAACCTTTCACTAGGTTCCTACTGTCCGAATGTTCTGGTGAAACCTTCCACCACTTTCTAAGTGCGCGCATGCCCTGGTGAAATCTTTCACCACGTTCCGACCGAGACAATATCGTGGTGAAACCTTCCACCACTTTCCCACTGTCTCAATATCCTGGTGAAACCTTCTACCACTTTCCCACTGACTCATTGTCCTGGCGATACTTTCACCACGTTCGCAGTATCGCGTTGAAATTTCCACCACTTTCCCACTGTCCCAACGTCCTGGTGAAACCTTTCACCATATTACAACTGACTCAAAATCCTGGTGAATCCTCGCACCACGTTACCATTATCCCAATGTCCTGGTGAAACCTTCCACCATTTTCACACTGTCCTAGAGTCCTGATGAAACATTACACCACATTGCCATTGTCCCAATATCTTGGTGATCCCTTCGATAAATTTCCCACTGTCCCAATTTTCTGGTGAAACCTTTCACCACACACCCGCTGTTCCAATATCCTGGTGAAACGTTTCACCACTTTCCAACTGACACAATGTCCTAGTAATACGTTCCACCACTGTCCCACCGTCCCAGTTTCCAGATGGTACTTTTCACCACTTTCCCACTGTTCCAATGTCCTGGTGAAACTTTCTTCCACTTTTCCTTTGACCCAAAGTCCAGGTGCTAACTTCAAACACTTTACCACTGTCCCAAAATCCTCTTGAAACGTTCACTATGTTCCCATCGTTCCTGTGAAACCTTCCAACACTTTCCCACTGTCCGGGTGAATTCTTCCACAAATTACCCACTGTCCCAATGTCCTGGCGAAACATTTCACCACGTTCCCAGTGTCCAAATGTCCTGGTGAAATCTTCCATCACATTCCGACTGTCCCAAAGTCCAGGTGAAACCTTCCACCACATTCTCATTTTCCCAATATCCTGGTGAAACCATTCACTAGGGTCCCACGGTCCGAAAGTCCTGGTTAAACCTTCCACCACTTTACCACTGTCCAAATGTCCTCGTGAAATCTTCCACCACTTTTCCACTTTCCCAATATCCTGGTGAAACCTTTCACTAGGTTCCTACTGTCCGAATGTTCTGGTGAAACCTTCCACCACTTTCTAACTGTCCGCATGCCCTGTTGAAATCTTTCACCACGTTCCCACCGTCACAATATTGTGGTGAATCCTTCCACCACTTTCCCACTAATCCAATATCCTTGTGAAACCTATAACTAGGTTCCCACTGTCCGAATGTCCTCCTGAAACCTTCCAACACTTCCCCACTGTGCTGTTGAAATCTTGCACCAATTTCCCATTATCCCAATACCTAAGTGAAATTTTCCAGCACTTTCCCATTGTCCCCATATCAAGGTGAATCTTTCCAACATTTCCCCACTGTCCTGGTGAAATCTTCCACCAATTTCCAACTGAACCAATGACCTGGTGAATCCTTCCACCACTTTCCCACTGTCCATAAGCAATGGTAAAACCTTCCTTCAATTTCCCACTGTCCCAATGTCCTTGTCAAACCTTCCAACTTTTTCCCACTGTTCACATGTCCTGGTGAGAACTTCAACCACCTTCACACTATGCCAATACAATGGTGAAACATTCCACCACTTTCCCACTGTCCCAACGTCCTGGTGAAACTTTTCACCACGTTGCAACCTACTCAATATCCTCGTGAATCCTCGAACCAAGTTACCACTATCCCAATGTCCTGGTGAAACCTTCCACCATTTTCCCACTGTCCTAGTGTCCTGGTGAAACGTACCACCACTTTGCTATTGTCCCAATATCTTGGTGATCCCTTAGATACATTTCCCACTCTCCCAATTTACTGGTGAACCCTTTCACCACACACCTGCTGTTCCAATATCCTGTTTGGACGTTTCACCACGTTCCCACTGTCACGATGTCCTAGTAAAACGTTCCACCACTTTCCCACTGTACCAATATCCTGGTGAAACATTTCACCACTTTCCCACCTTCCCAGTATCCAGGTGGTACTTTTTACCACGTTCCCACTTTCCAATGTCCTGGTGAAACTTTCTTCCACTTTTCCATTGACCCAAAGTCCAGGTGCTAACTTCAAACACTTTCCCACTGTCCCAAAATCCTCTTGAAACTTTCACTATGTTCTCATCATTCCTGTGAAACCTTCCAGCACTTTCCAACTGTCCGGGTGAATACTTTCGCAAATTACCCACTGTCCCAATGTCCTGGCGAAATATTTCACCACGTTCCCAATGACCAAATGTCCTGGTGAAATTTTCCATCACATTCCGACTGTCCCAAAGTCCTGGTGAAACCTTCCACCACTTTCCCATTTTCCCAATATCCTGGTGAAATCATTCACTAGGGTCCCAGGGTCCGAAAGTCTTGGTGAAACCTTCCACCACATTCCCACTGTCCAAATGTCCTCGTGAAACGTTCCAGCACTTTCCGACTTTCCCAATATCCTGGTGAAACCTTTCACTAGGTTCCTACTGTCCAAATGTTCTGGTGAAACCTTCCACCATTTTCTAACTGTCCGCATGCCCTGGTGAAATCTTTCACCACGTTCCCACCGTCACAATATCGTGGTGAAACCTTCCACCACTTTCCCACTAATCCAATATCCTTGTGAAACCTATCACTAGGTTCCCACTGTCCGAATGTCCTAGTGAAACCTTCCACCACATTCCCACTGTCCGAATGTCCTGGTGAAAACTTACACCACTTTCCCACTGTCCGAATGTCCTGGTGAAACCTGTCACCAAATTGCCACTGTCTCAATATCATGCTGAAACCTTCCTCCACTTTCCCACTCGCCTGGTGAAGCCTTCCAGCACTTTCCCACTCTCCTAATATAGTGGTGAAACCTTCCACACGTTCTCACTGTGCCAATGTCCTGTTGAAAATTTCACCATGTTCGCAGCGTCGCGTTGAAATCTTCCACCACTTTCCCACTGTCCCCATATCCAGGTGAATCTTTCCAACACTTCCCCACTGTCCTGTGAAATCTTCCATCAATGTCCCACTATCCCAATATCCTTGTGAAATTTTCCATCACATTCCCACTGTCCCCATATCCAGGTGAATCTATCCAACACTTCCCCACTGTCCTGGTGAAATCGTCCACCAATTTCCCACTGAACCAATGACCTGGTGAATCCTTCCACCACTTTCCCACTGTTCAAAAGCCATGGTAAAACCTTCCTTCAATTTCCCACTGTCCCGATGTCCTTGTCAAACCTTCCAACTCTTTTCCACTGTACACATGTCATGGTGAGAACTTCAACCACCTTCAGCTATGCCAATACAATGGTGAAACATTTCACAACGTTCCCACTGTCACAATGTCCTAGTGAAACGTACCACCACTTTCCCACTGTACCAATATCCTGGTGAAACGTTTCACCACTTTCCCACCGTCCCAGGATCCTGGTGGAACGTTACACCACGTTCCCACTGTTCCAATCTCCTGGTGAAACTTTCGTCCACTTTTCCATTGACCCAAAGACCAGGTGCTAACTTCAAACACTTTCCCACTGTCCCAAAATCCTCTTGAAACTTTCACCATGATCACAAAAGTCCTGGTGAAACCTTCCACCACTTTCCCACAGTACCAATATCCTGGTGAAACGTTTCACCACTTTCCCACCGTCCCAGTATCCTGGTGGCACTTTTCACCACGTTCTCACTGTTCCAATGACCTGGTGAAACTTTCTTCCACTTTTACATTGACCCAAAGTCCAGGTGCTCACTTCAAACTCTTTCCCACTGTCCCAAATTCCTCTTGAAACTTTCACCATGTTTCCATCGCTCCTGTGAAACCTTCCAACACTTTCCCACTGTCCGGGTGAATTCTTCCACAAATTACCCACTGTCCCAATGTCCTGGCGAATCATTTCACCACGTTCCCAGTGTCCAAATGTCCTGGTGAAATCTTCCATCAAATTCCGACTGTCCCAAAGTCTTGGTGAAACCTTCCACCACTTTCCCATTTTCCCAATATCCTGGTGAAACAATTCACTATTATCCCACGGTCCGAAAGTCCTGGTGAAACCTTCCACCACTTTCCCACTGTCCAAATGTCCTCGTGAAACATTCCACCAGTTTCCCACTGTCCGAATGTCCTGGTGAAACCTTCCAACACTTTCCCACTCTCCTGGTGAAATCTTCCACCGCTTGCCGACTGTCCGAGTATCCTAGTGATACCGTCCACCACTATCCCACTTTCCCAATATCCTGGTGAAACCTTTCACTAGGTTCCTACTGTCCGAATGTTCTGGTGAAACCTTCCACCACTTTCTAAGTGCGCGCATGCCCTGGTGAAATCTTTCACCACGTTCCGACCGAAACAATATCGTGGTGAAACCTTCCACCACTTTCCCACTGTCTCAATATCCTGGTGAAACCTTCTACCACTTTCCCACTGACTCATTGTCCTGGCGATACTTTCACCACGTTCGCAGTATCGCGTTGAAATTTCCACCACTTTCCCACTGTCCCAACGTCCTGGTGAAACCTTTCACCATATTACAACTGACTCAATATCCTGGTGAATCCTCGCACCACGTTACCACTATCCCAATGTCCTGGTGAAACCTTCCACCATTTTCACACTGTCCTAGAGTCCTGATGAAACATTACACCACATTGCCATTGTCCCAATATCTTGGTGATCCCTTCGATAAATTTCCCACTGTCCCAATTTTCTGGTGAAACCTTTCACCACACACCCGCTGTTCCAATATCCTGGTGAAACGTTTCACCACTTTCCCACTGACACAATGTCCTAGTAATACGTTCCACCACTGTCCCACCGTCCCAGTTTCCAGATGGTACTTTTCACCACTTTCCCACTGTTCCAATGTCCTGGTGAAACTTTCTTCCACTTTTCCTTTGACCCAAAGTCCAGGTGCTAACTTCAAACACTTTACCACTGTCCCAAAATCCTCTTGAAACTTTCACTATGTTCCCATCGTTCCTGTGAAACCTTCCAACACTTTCCCACTGTCCGGGTGAATTCTTCCACAAATTACCCACTGTCCCAATGTCCTGGCGAAACATTTCACCACGTTCCCAGTGTCCAAATGTCCTGGTGAAATCTTCCATCACATTCCGACTGTCCCAAAGTCCAGGTGAAACCTTCCACCACATTCTCATTTTCCAAATATCCTGGTGAAACCATTCACTAGGGTCCCACGGTCCGAAAGTCCTGGTGAAACCTTCCACCACTTTACCACTGTCCAAATGTCCTCGTGAAATCTTCCACCACTTTTCCACTTTCCCAATATCCTGGTGAAACCTTTCACTAGGTTCCTACTGTCCGAATGTTCTGGTGAAACCTTCCACCACTTTCTAACTGTCCGCATGCCCTGTTGAAACCTTTCACCACGTTCCCACCGTCACAATATCGTGGTGAATCCTTCCACCACTTTCCCACTAATCCAATATCCTTGTGAAACCTATAACTAGGTTCCCACTGTCCGAATGTCCTCCTGAAACCTTCCAACACTTCCCCACTGTGCTGTTGAAATCTTCCACCAATTTCCCATTATCCCAATACCTAAGTGAAATTTTCCAGCACTTTCCCATTGTCCCCATATCAAGGTGAATCTTTCCAACATTTCCCCACTGTCATGGTGAAATCTTCCATCAATGTCCCATAATCCCAATATCCTTGTGAAATTTTCCACCACATTCCCACTGTACCCATATCCAGGTGAATCTTTCCAACACTTCCCCACTGTCCTGGTGAAATCTTCCACCAATTTCCAACTGAACCAATGACCTGGTGAATCCTTCCACCACTTTCCCACTGTCCGAATGTCCTGGTGAAACCTGTCACCAAATTGCCACTGTCTCAATATCATGCTGAAACCTTCCTCCACTTTCCCACTCGCCTGGTGAAGCCTTCCAGCACTTTCCCACTCTCCTAATATAGTGGTGAAACCTTCCACACGTTCTCACTGTGCCAATGTCCTGTTGAAAATTTCACCATGTTCGCAGCGTCGCGTTGAAATCTTCCACCACTTTCCCACTGTCCCCATATCCAGGTGAATCTTTTCAACACTTCCCCACTGTCCTGGTGAAATCTTCCACCAATTTCCCACTATCCCAATATCCTGGTGAAATTTTTCAGCACATTCCCACTGTCCCCATATCCAGGTGAATCTATCCAACACTTCCCCACTGTCCTGGTGAAATCGTCCACCAATTTCCCACTGAACCAATGACCTGGTGAATCCTTCCACCACTTTCCCACTGTTCAAAAGCCATGGTAAAACCTTCCTTCAATTTCCCACTGTCCCGATGTCCTTGTCAAACCTTCCAACTCTTTTCCACTGTACACATGTCATGGTGAGAACTTCAACCACCTTCAGCTATGCCAATACAATGGTGAAACATTTCACAACGTTCCCACTGTCACAATGTCCTAGTGAAACGTACCACCACTTTCCCACTGTACCAATATCCTGGTGAAACGTTTCACCACTTTCCCACCGTCCCAGGATCCTGGTGGAACGTTACACCACGTTCCCACTGTTCCAATCTCCTGGTGAAACTTTCGTCCACTTTTCCATTGACCCAAAGACCAGGTGCGAACTTCAAACACTTTCCCACTGTCCCAAAATCCTCTTGAAACTTTCACCATGATCACAAAAGTCCTGGTGAAACCTTCCACCACTTTCCCACAGTACCAATATCCTGGTGAAACGTTTCACCACTTTCCCACCGTCCCAGTATCCTGGTGGCACTTTTCACCACGTTCTCACTGTTCCAATGACCTGGTGAAACTTTCTTCCACTTTTACATTGACCCAAAGTCCAGGTGCTCACTTCAAACTCTTTCCCACTGTCCCAAATTCCTCTTGAAACTTTCACCATGTTTCCATCGCTCCTGTGAAACCTTCCAACACTTTCCCACTGTCCGGGTGAATTCTTCCACAAATTACCCACTGTCCCAATGTCCTGGCGAATCATTTCACCACGTTCCCAGTGTCCAAATGTCCTGGTGAAATCTTCCATCAAATTCCGACTGTCCCAAAGTCTTGGTGAAACCTTCCACCACTTTCCCATTTTCCCAATATCCTGGTTAAACAATTCACTATTATCCCACGGTCCGAAAGTCCTGGTGAAACCTTCCACCACTATCCCACTTTCCCAATATCCTGGTGAAACCTTTCACTAGGTTCCTACTGTCCGAATGTTCTGGTGAAACCTTCCACCACTTTCTAAGTGCGCGCATGCCCTGGTGAAATCTTTCACCACGTTCCGACCGAGACAATATCGTGGTGAAACCTTCCACCACTTTCCCACTGTCTCAATATCCTGGTGAAACCTTCTACCACTTTCCCACTGACTCATTGTCCTGGCGATACTTTCACCACGTTCGCAGTATCGCGTTGAAATTTCCACCACTTTCCCACTGTCCCAACGTCCTGGTGAAACCTTTCACCATATTACAACTGACTCAATATCCTGGTGAATCCTCGCACCACGTTACCATTATCCCAATGTCCTGGTGAAACCTTCCACCATTTTCACACTGTCCTAGAGTCCTGATGAAACATTACACCACATTGCCATTGTCCCAATATCTTGGTGATCCCTTCGATAAATTTCCCACTGTCCCAATTTTCTGGTGAAACCTTTCACCACACACCCGCTGTTCCAATATCCTGGTGAAACGTTTCACCACTTTCCAACTGACACAATGTCCTAGTAATACGTTCCACCACTGTCCCACCGTCCCAGTTTCCAGATGGTACTTTTCACCACTTTCCCACTGTTCCAATGTCCTGGTGAAACTTTCTTCCACTTTTCCTTTGACCCAAAGTCCAGGTGCTAACTTCAAACACTTTACCACTGTCCCAAAATCCTCTTGAAACGTTCACTATGTTCCCATCGTTCCTGTGAAACCTTCCAACACTTTCCCACTGTCCGGGTGAATTCTTCCACAAATTACCCACTGTCCCAATGTCCTGGCGAAACATTTCACCACGTTCCCAGTGTCCAAATGTCCTGGTGAAATCTTCCATCACATTCCGACTGTCCCAAAGTCCAGGTGAAACCTTCCACCACATTCTCATTTTCCCAATATCCTGGTGAAACCATTCACTAGGGTCCCACGGTCCGAAAGTCCTGGTTAAACCTTCCACCACTTTACCACTGTCCAAATGTCCTCGTGAAATCTTCCACCACTTTTCCACTTTCCCAATATCCTGGTGAAACCTTTCACTAGGTTCCTACTGTCCGAATGTTCTGGTGAAACTTTCCACCACTTTCTAACTGTCCGCATGCCCTGTTGAAATCTTTCACCACGTTCCCACCGTCACAATATCGTGGTGAATCCTTCCACCACTTTCCCACTAATCCAATATCCTTGTGAAACCTATAACTAGGTTCCCACTGTCCGAATGTCCTCCTGAAACCTTCCAACACTTCCCCACTGTGCTGTTGAAATCTTCCACCAATTTCCCATTATCCCAATACCTAAGTGAAATTTTCCAGCACTTTCCCATTGTCCCCATATCAAGGTGAATCTTTCCAACATTTCCCCACTGTCATGGTGAAATCTTCCATCAATGTCCCATAATCCCAATATCCTTGTGAAATTTTCCACCACATTCCCACTGTACCCATATCCAGGTGAATCTTTCCAACACTTCCCCACTGTCCTGGTGAAATCTTCCACCAATTTCCAACTGAACCAATGACCTGGTGAATCCTTCCACCACTTTCCCACTGTCCATAAGCAATGGTAAAACCTTCCTTCAATTTCCCACTGTCCCAATGTCCTTGTCAAACCTTCCAACTTTTTCCCACTGTTCACATGTCCTGGTGAGAACTTCAACCACCTTCACACTATGCCAATACAATGGTGAAACATTCCACCAATTTCCCACTGTCCCAACGTCTTGGTGAAACTTTTCACCACGTTGCAACTGACTCAATATCCTCGTGAATCCTCGAACCAAGTTACCACTATCCCAATGTCCTGGTGAAACCTTCCACCATTTTCACACTGTCCTAGTGTCCTGGTGAAACGTACCACCACTTTGCTATTGTCCCAATATCTTGGTGATCCCTTAGATACATTTCCCACTGTCCCAATTTACTGGTGAACCCTTTCACCACACACCTGCTGTTCCAATATCCTGGTTGGACGTTCCACCACCTTCCCACTGTACCAATATCCTGGTGAAACATTTCACCACTTTCCCACCTTCCCAGTATCCAGGTGGTACTTTTTACCACGTTCCCACTTTCCAATGTCCTGGTGAAACTTTCTCCCACTTTTCCATTGACCCAAAGTCCAGGTGCTAACTTCAAACACTTTCCCACTGTCCCAAAATCCTCTTGAAACTTTCACTATGTTCTCATCGTTCCTGTGAAACCTTCCAACACTTTCCAACTGTCCGGGTGAATACTTTCACAAATTACCCACTGTCCCAATGTCCTGGCGAAATATTTCACCACGTTCCCAATGTCCAAATGTCCTGGTGAAATCTTCCATCACATTCCGACTGTCCCAAAGTCCTGGTGAAACCTTCCACCACTTTCCCATTTTCCCAATATCCTGGTGAAATCATTCACTAGGGTCCCACGGTCCGAAAGTCTTGGTGAAAACTTCCACCACATTCCCACTGTCCAAATGTCCTCGTGAAACGTTCCAGCACTTTCCGACCTTCCCAATATCCTGGTGAAACCTTTCACTAGGTTCCTACTGTCCAAATGTTCTGGTGAAACCTTCCACCATTTTCTAACTGTCCGCATGCCCTGGTGAAATCTTTCACCACGTTCCCACCGTCACAATATCGTGGTGAAACCTTCCACCACTTTCCCACTAATCCAATATCCTTGTGAAACCTATCACTAGGTTCCCACTGTCCGAATGTCCTAGTGAAACCTTCCACCACATTCCCACTGTCCGAATGTCCTGGTGAAAACTTACACCACTTTCCCACTGTTCGAATGTCCTGGTGAAACCTGTCAACAAATTGCCACTGTCTCAATATCATGCTGAAACCTTCCTCCACTTTCCCACTCGCCTGGTGAAGCCTTCCAGCACTTTCCCACTCTCCTAATATCCTGGTGAAACCTTCCACACGTTCTCACTGTGCCAATGTCCTGTTGAAACTTTCACCATGTTCGCAGCGTCGCGTTGAAATCTTCCACCACTTTCCCACTGTCTCAATATCATGCTGAAACCTTTCTCCACTTTCCCACTCTCCTGGCAAAACCTTCCTGCACTTTCCCACTCTACTAATATACTGGTGAAACCTTCTAACACTTTCCCACTGTCTCCATGTTCTGGGGAAACCTTCCACACGTTCTCACTGTGCAAAAGTCCTGTTGAAACTTTCACCACGTTCGCAGCGTCGCGTTGAAATCTTCCACCACTTTCCCAATGTCCCCATATCCAGGTGAATCTTTCCAAAACTTCCCTACTGTCCTGGTGAAATCTTCCATCAATGTCCCACTATCCCAATATTCTTGTCAAATTTTCCAACACATTCCCACTGTCCCCATATCCGGGTGAATCGTTGCAACACTTCCCCACTGTCCTGGTGAAATCTTCCATCAATGTCCCACTATCCCAATATCCTTGTGAAATTTTCCACCACATTTCCACTGTCCCCATATCCAGGAGAATCGTTCCAACACTTCCCCAATGTCCTGGTGAAATCTTCCACCAATTTCCCACTATCCAAATATCCTGGTGAAATTTTCCAGCACATTCCGACTGTCCCCATATCCAGGTGAATCTTTCCAACACTTCCCCACTGTCCTTGTGAAATCTTCCACCAATTTTCCACTGAACCAATGACCTGGTGAATCCTTCCACCACTTTCCCACTGTTCATAAGCCATGGTAAAACCTTCCTTCAATTTCCCACTGTCCCAATGTCCTTGTCAAACCTTCCAACTCTTTTCCACTGTACACATGTCCTGGTGAGAACTTCAACCACCTTCACACTATGCCAATACAATGGTGAAACATTTCACGACGTTCCCACTGTCCCAATGTCCTAGTGAAACTTCCGCCCAGTTCCCCATTATCCCAATATCTTGGTTAAACTGTCCACCACTTCCCCAGAGTTCTGGTGAAATCTTCCCCACTTCCCCACTCCCCCACTGTAACCTGGTGATACCTTTCACCACCTTTTCACTATTCCAATATCCTGGTGAAATTTTCCACCACTTCCCCACAGTCCTGCTTAAATCTTCAACCAATTTCCCACTGTCCCAATATCCTGCTGAAAACTTCCATATCATTCCCATTGTCTTAATATCGTGATTAAACCTTGCACCAATTTTCCACTCTACCAATGTCTTGTTGAATCCTTCCACCACTTTCCCACTGTCCGAATGTCCAGGTGAAATATTCCACCGCGTTCCGAGAGTCCCAATGACCTGGTGAAACCTTCCATAATATTCATATTGTCTTAATGTCCTGAGTAAACCTTCCACCACATTCCCACTGTCCAGGTGCAATCTTCCACTACTTTCCAACTGTCTGAATATCCTGGTGGTACCATACACCACTTTCCGACTGTCACAATATCTTGGTCAATCCTGTCACCACGTTTCAACTGTAAAACCTGGTAAAAACCTTTCACTGGCTTCCCACTGTCCCAATGACCTTGTGAATCCTTCCACCACATTCCCACAGTCCACATGTCCTGGTATAAACTGCCCCCACTTTCCAACTGTCTCAATATCGTGGTTAAACTTTCCACCACTTTCCCACTGTCTCAATGTCCTGGTGAAACCTTCTACCACTTTCCCACTGATTCAATGTCCTGGTAAAACATTCACCACGTTCGCAGTATCGCGTTGAAATCTTCCACCACTTTCCCACTGTACCAACATCCTGGTGAAACCTTTCACCACGTTACAACTGACTCAATATCCTGGTGAATCCTCGCACCACGTTACCACTATCCCAATGTCCTGGTGCAACCTTCCATCGCTTTCCCATTTTCCCAATATCCCGGTGAAACCATTCACTAGGTTCCCACCGTCCGAAAGTCCTGGTGAAACCTTCCACCACATTCTCACTGTCCAAATGTCCTCGTGAAACCTTCCACCAGCTTACAACTCTCCTGGTGAAATCTTCCACCGCCTTCCAACCGTCCGAGTAACCTAGTGATTACGTCCATCAATTTCCCACTTTCCCAATATCCTGGTGAAACCTTTCACTAGGTTCCTACTGTCCGAATGTTCTGGTGAAACCTTCCACCAATTTCTAACACTCCGCATGCCCTGGTGAAATCTTTCACC